>NW_022995372.1:5447044-5573417 GCF_004354385.1 Drosophila innubila | reverse complement strand
CAGAAGAACAAGCAGGAAAGGTGAGCGTAAAGTAAGTCGTGTAAAGAGGCAGCTGCTGCAGCATTGGGGGCAAGCAGCGTCAAGAGAAACGCCCCGAAACAGATTTTCCTCACTTTTTTTTGCATCTTCTTGCTTTCTTGAAAAGTGACAGTCGTCGACTCAAGAAGCGACGGCGTCAGTGACAGCGACAGCAGAAGTAACGGCGGCTGTGAGCGCCTTGAGCGACAGCTTCGTATTTCATTGTGGGTGTCGGGCTTATTCGTGAGTTACGCACGAAGACAACAATCTTACTTCCTCTCTCTCTCTCTCTCTCTTTTGTTGTTGTTGCCATGCCACGGCAAAGACACACAAACACATGGAAACAAGCAAAAGCGAAAGAGCAAACTGCAAGCCTAAAACAACAACCGCAACAACAACAATTACGTTGATGTCAGCAGGGTTGGCGACGGCGACAGCGGCGTCGACAGCGACGGTGATAACTCATGTCCTACCGACATTTTTGGGTCAAAAACTAAAATATTATGTCTGCTCCTTTTCGGCTTCTTCTTTCATTTTTGTTGTTGCTGTTTAGCTGTATTTGTATTTTTGTGGTTTGGCAGTCAATATTTCATGCTGTCTCTGTCTGCCGCATTCCGACAGATTAAAATTGCATCCGGCCGAAGCCAACAAAAGTGTTTTTCTCTCGTTTATAGCACACAAAATTACCACGCACACACTAAAGTTCTATAGGGTAACAAAAACAAACAAAATGGCGGGCAGAAGAAAAAAAATAAACAACAAAAATGAATGCAGAGTAAAAGTCTTAATTGAAATTTTTGCTTGAAATGTGTGCAGTGGGATATTTTTACAGCGCTAAAATGGATAGCAAGGCCATCAAGGCGAAAATGTCAGCGACAAGTTTTATACGTAATGTGTGTCAGAGAGAGAGAGAGAGAGAGAGAGAGAGAGTGTGGGTCTTTGCCAGCGGCATCTTTTGCTTGCCAGTCATGTCAAAAGTCAGAAGACACCCAACACACACACAGTTTACTAATCTTGAATGACTTTGTCTTTGTATTTATAACAACATTTTTCAACTTGACGTGCAAATTGCTGAGCTGCTCTTTGACTAAGGTATCTCTTTGTAATACCGTTACTGTCTATACTCCTCAGAGGCAATTCACGTTTAGCCAAAAGCTGAATATTGAATAAAGTCCAGTTACAACGCTATACACCAAATACTGCCTAAAGCTAACATTAAACATCTTGATTTATGTGTGATAAGTAGAGGGAGGCAGTTTAATCCCTATATGGGGTGTACATATATTTTGATACCTACATGTAAGAATCAAACACCAGATTTTATTTAGTAAGAAATAAAAAAAAGTTTAATACAAATGTAATGCAAATATCTTTTTTATCTGGAATTTACATTTTTGATCTTTATAATGAAAATTAAGTAACAGAGAGTAAATATGATTTAAAGAAAAGCAGATATTGATTTATTACTATTTAAGATTTATTGTAGGTCATAAATAAGAGTTCGAATTATTGTATATAAAAATGTAGACATTTACAGGCTACCGTATCTAACAAAAGCATAACAGAAGAATTATTTCGAAATTTTTCGGTATTGAATTTATCGAACTCACAACTTCTTTTTAAGAACCCTACTTTAAAGTCTAAACTTTAATTACATGTATTATTATATCTATTGTGATCTTAGACTTCAAATATTAAAATAATTCGAAATCAAAGTTAAACCTAAAATGTATAACAATATGGAAGACTATTTTTGCATAAAGTCTTATAGAATTGTGAAAACTAAACAAATTAAATTTGCATAGAAATATGTATGACGAATTTTACAACAAGCAACTCGTAAACTTAATAGTTTTTGTTTCCGTTCTTATGTTCTTAAAGATAAAGTTGAGAGTGTCTTCTTCTAGTTGTTCAAGAGATTAATGTTATCTCGCACAAAAAGAATGCAAATTTCCATTGCATACTTTTGTGTGCAGACTTAGGCCAGAGCTTGAGCTGTTCTTTCATAATAATCCGTTGAAAAAAGTTATAAAATGATTTCTTTTTAACCATTTTATTGCAATAAAATAACATATTGGGTACTTTCATTCAAGTTTTAAAAGCCAAATATCGAATCAATTTGTTGATGTAGTTTAATTTATGGCATATTTTAAGACTTTATTTGAATAGCATTCGATTTATTAAATCAATTGATGAATGAATTTGTAAAATACTTGAAATATTATGGCTGCAACACTGAATAATCATTTGCGTTGATTGACCAACATAAATCCAAAGCATCCTTTTGATGTGGTCTCCATTCACTTGATGTGGCTTTAATACTAAAAATTTGAATTTTTTTTTACGGTAAGCTTGAATAAATGAAGAGCTGAGGCATTTTCTTTTAAAAGAGAACGTGCCAAAGAAATGAGCACAAAAACCAATGAATGGGGGGCCGTTTACACGCCCACAAAAAGTCAACCGCCCACTTTATCTTAGGCTTCGTTTCTATATAAAACGGTTGGAGCTATTTTGCTTTTTGTTCAAGCAGATACATCTTAGTTATTTGTCAGTGTAACTATGTGTTTGTGTGTGTGTATCTGTGGGCTAGTCTGTGTTTATCTTGGCCAAAAGCTATATAGTTTATCTATGTGCATGTTTGTTGTGCTTGTTGTCGACTTTTCCGCACTTATTCCATATTTAAGAGGCAATTTATATTCCCTTTTTTTTGCTCTTCACTTTGCCGCAATGGCATTCAACTTTCAGCTACAGTATGCGTTCGCGACTGTTCGCTCGACTGTTTCTGATTTCTGGCCGACACACAACAAAAAGCGTTGCACGCCCACACATCCTGCCCCTCCCTCTATTCGATAAAGACAGACAGAGAAAGGTAGCGTGTGCGTGTGTAGATGAGAGAGCATGTCCTGGCAACTGGTCCTGGCTAAGCTTTGAATTCCTTTTGACTGTCAGTTTTGCCGTCGTCTCGTCGACGTGTAGCCAATTATCATTTTGTGCCTTTTTTTTTTTTTGCTGTCTCCCTTTTTATTGAAATGAATAAAAAGGACTCTTGAATCCAGACGCTTGCATGCAGGCATTTCCATAGTAAGGTACTATGGAATTTTTGCACCTTGCGGCAACATTGCAATGAGACTGACTTAATATTTTGTTGTATTATTGTATAATAAATTATTCAAACGTAAACATCATCAGAGAACAGAAAGCAGCAGGGGACAAGTTAGCAAGGATATGACGTCCTTTCTCATTATCAACAGTGGCACACAACAAGTAACACACACCCACACACGCCCACGCACACACTCACATGCAGCCGCTTCTTTTTCTGTAGTTAATATACATTTATATACGCCTGTCCCGCACAGAAGATGATGATAACGATAATAATGATGATGATGCGGAAACAGGACGCGGAACCAGGCGACCAGGGCATCCCACTCAGCGTGAGGGAGGGCATAAATAAAGGCGCCATCACTTGATAAATAAGTAGTGCGCGTCGGTTTTCGGCATAATGAAGCGAACACCCGATCCCCCCCACAACCACTCTCCCTACCCACACTGCTACCAATTTGTTATCGGGACCATGCGGCGTATACGTAATCACGCATTGATATGCCATTTACCTCGCCTGACAGCACGCACGAGCGGATAGTCGGAACGGACGGACTGGCAGACGGACTGCCTGATTTATGCAGTTGATTTTACAGTCTCAACTTTATTGTTTTTCATTACACAATTATTCCTTTAAATGCCACACAAACTCGCAAAATGCCCCAGGGGGCAGCGTGTGTGTGCGACACGTGAACTGAACTCATTTTGCGATTGATAGTTGCATATTAAATTTACGCCACTTGACGCATTCAATTTGGAAAATTATATTTGCGATCAACAATCGTCGCCAAAGTCGTTACAACTCTGATTACATGTTAATTATCTTCACGTTAATGAATTGTCCTCTGTATTTGGCCTTTTCCAATTTCCAATTACATTGCATGTATTGTAAATATTCACGGGTACTCACATTTGCATTTACACTCACACTTAAATATGTTATGCATTTCATGAATATGCAAATCGAAATTATTAATAATAGAATGCTTTTAATGCACTTAGTTTTGGTTTATGTATTTTCATAATGGAGTTTAGAAAGTGCACATTTAACTTTTGTTCAAACACGAAACTTTTAGCTAATTTTTATGCATTTTTTAAACAATTCACAATTTAAATGTAAGGTTGGAATTATTTTAAATCCCCTAAGGGATTTATTTGGTGTTTGGCATGCCATATTTTGTATAATTAATTATATATGAAAACTAAAGATGCCTAAAATAAATAACAATAAATTTAAGCTTTCAGTTTTATATTTAAAGCTTTATGTATTTTAATTGAACTGCAAATTTAATATCGCATTTTATATAATACTCACTTTGCAGTTTACAACATTCATAAAGAACTTTAACGCATATCTTTAAATCTAAAATGCTCATATACATAATCTTTTGACCTTAAAAGTATGCTATACAAAATTTATTGAATTCACATGTCTAAAGTTCATTATTTTTTTTTTTTTAATTCCAATTTAGTTCAAATTTGTACTATTGGTTTACAATAAGTACATTGCTACTTACGTGGCAGCTTTACTTAATTATACTTTGGTATAAACTACAGTGCATTCAGCGATATAATTTCGAAAATATACTAAACATTGATCGATCAATTATACAAAAATAAAATATAATTTATATAATTACTTAGAACATTTTAATAAACCTTGCCTCCTTACTTAATAAAATTGCATAAAATCCCAACGGATCTCCAAACTTCAATTCGTAGCTTGTCCGTTTATTTTTCATTTTTCCAATTGATGATTTCCGATGGTTTTCTTCCGATGTAAGGTACTTATTTTGTATATATGAAATCTCAAATGGATTGCTGTCAAAACACAAGGAAAACGTGAACAAGTTCTCCAAGTCAATCACCTTAACCAGGCTAAATCGAATTGTGTTTACGTGTGTTGCTTTTCCATTGCCAGGCAGAAAACTTGCTATTGTTTTCTTTGCTTGTTTTCCTTTTTGTACACTCCTCCTGCACACATAACAAAGGGAAATTGTAGTTCTAGTGTTATCTCTCTATAGAGAAGGATGTGCTTGACACACACACCCATATGCATAACTGGATACGAGTGTGTGAGTGTGAGTACTTAATGGCAAGTGTGTTTTGTCTGTGCGATTAATTCCATTGGCACCGATTGAAACTTTCTGCTTCAAGGCAGCAATAAATTTACGACTGTTTATATTTACAATACTTTATGCATGTATTGTAAATGTGCGCACACACACAGACACAACATACACATACTTGTGCACACACTCATTTTAAGTACATGCTTTAATTTACATATTCATTAAATTACAAACGATCTCACATTTCCGCATAAAATTCACTCTCAAAATGCGAAAATTCCAGAGCCATGTCCATATTCATGTATGTGTCTATGTCGTTGTTATTGTTGTTGCTGCTGTTGTAGTTACTGCTCCTGTTGTCCATGTCTGCATCCGGAATCCTGGTGCGCATCTGTTTGAAGCTGCCAAACCAGCCGGATGATGAATATAAACTCGTGTTTGCCGCTCCAAACATGAGCAACTAACGTTGGGAGCATTTGCATTAAGTCCATTTAATTATACTAAGTACATAGTAAATACGACAACCGTTCAGGGTTCGAACTTGAGCCCCACTCGGGTTCGAACCACTTTATATATGTATGAAGGAGTATAACTCTCAGTTGCACTTGTATTATGCATATATAACTTAGGTACTTACTCATATATAAGTACGTACACTGAAAAAAAAAGTTCTAAAATCAAGATTTCGGTCTCAAAACTAAGAATTTTGAGCTAAAAAATGTGTCAAGAACATTAAATTCTTAAATTAAGAAAACACATTTTGATATGTCCTGTCTTGGTAATTTTATAAATTTTATTTTAATTTGCTATGAGTAAGATTCGAACCGGCGCCTGATGCTACGGGTGCACTATTGGTTTCATATGAAATTACATATTTATACTTTCCTATAAATTTAAGATTTTTATTCTTGTATTAAGGACTTTCTATTTTTTAGATTAATATTCTTAGTACTGTTAATATGGTCTTATTTTAAGAACAAAATATTTAAGATGAATGTTCTTGATTTTAGAAGGTGTTTTTTTTTCAGTGTATGCTTAAGTATACGCCTTGCGTATATCCGCACACGCACACACACACACCAAAATTGTTTGTAACAATGTTTACACGCATGTTTGCCTTTAGCCGCAGTCATAAATAATTTATGCCTGCGTGAATTGGTCAACTTTTAGGTCAACCGTCCTCTCCATGTCTTCATCATCATTTCCATGTTAATCCTCCTCCTGCTTGGTACTAACATTGCTCATGCATTATTATATAGTCGCATGCTCTGTAAATCAGCTGTTGTCACCATCTCCCATTTTGGTTCTCTCATTTGCATTTACTTAATTGAAAGATGAAGCCATTAGGCGCAACAGCCTCTTGGCTCTAATTAGTGCTGTGTACAAGCCATACATTCATTTAATACACACACCCTCCCACACAAACACACACACACACTGCCGTACACAACGCACTCTTGCTTCTATAATTAATTTTGCAATAAAGAATTGAAAAGTCATTGCCGTAATACGTTGAGATATTTACACATTAGCCGGGGACAATTTAATGACCATAAAGACATAGCTCTAAAATTTATTAAGCACTCGGAAAAAAATTCAAATCTAGGAAATATTTTAGGGTTAGATACCACATTTGATATACCAGTTAAATACCAGTAAATCATTACCAAATGAACTAAATAGATTGAGGCAATATAGATATAGAAAATGAAAGATCTATTAAAACCTACCTATCATAATTTGGCATTGAAATCTCTTAATATTCGATGAAAAACACTTCCAATTTAGTTCAATCACAACTTACAAATTATTTGTATAAAGCAAAACTTACAATTTTTTAATAAACATAACAATTTTCAATAGAGTATTTTAAAACGAATTTAAGCAAAAGTTCTAAGTAATGTAATCTAAACCATTTGTGTTTAAAAAAAAACTTTTTATGACAGTAAAAGTTGCTCTATTTTATGTAAAACCTTCTTTTCCTTAAACAGGAGTACTTACTTTCTAGGAATAACCAATTTACAATTTAAGAATTAGTTTTTATGCCAAGAAAGTGCTAAAGGCAGTTTTATTTTAGGTGTTCAAGGCTTAAAGTTCATTACGCGATAAAACTTGGCTTAATCCCAACATGTAACCAGCTAAAAAGTTAATAATTATTTTCGGTAGAGCAAATGCTTGGCAAAGTACTTTAAATAAAAACGTGCTTAGGAACCAGCGATCTATTAATTTTCTAATTAAAAGCCAACTTTTACGAAAAATGCTTCATAATTATTTTGCAAGCTGAACACAAGTGAAGCTATTTAAAAACTATGGCTTCAAGGGTTCCGGGCTCTGGGTTCAGCGACGTAGACGACTAAGGGTTGAGTTAGGTTCACCGATCAGGCAAAGGCCAGCAATTTCAATTTCCTAGAATGGAATTACGTTTTCATTTTGTTTTTTAATTATAATTCACATTTGACCTTTTCTGCGTGTACGAGTGTGTGTGCTAAAATGATTTGTTCTGCGAGTGTGCGGGTCTCTCTGTAAAACAGAAATGACTCCTGCAGCATCCGTCGTCCTGGCACTCATTGTCCTGGCTGCTGTCAGAGCAGTTTTGTTTGGCAAAAGAGAGAAAACCTTTGTTCCAAATGGCAAAAGGCGAAACTAGCGTCACAAGGGCCCAGTCACCAGTCAACAGTCACCAAAGTAGAACTACAAAACATTTCAAATGCCATTTAGTGCACCTAACACACACTCGACAAGTGTAAAAGTGTATGTGTGTGTGAGTGAGTGTCTCTCTTTCTCTCTGTTAGTTTTGGATGGCATTTGGAACCGGAATCATGGAGCGGTGAAATTGCAGAACTTTCCCCTTTCATTATGCTGAGCAAAAAAAATATAAAATATAAACGAGGTTACATGCCTGCTTGAATCCACAACCGAATGAGACATCGCATTTTCTTTGCTCTCATTTCATTTTTCTTTTTTTTTTTTAACTTTATTTTGGTGTATTTTCTATATATTATATGTTTTGTGTACTCTATAATGATTGTTGCAAAGGGTATTTAAGGCATATGCAGATGTTAAATATATCTTAAAGTTTGAAAAAAATTTCTTATATAATTTTCCATTTTTTTTCTTTTTTGAACTTTATATGTATTTTGCGCTTTATTTTTGTATACCATATATCTGTGGCTTACAATGAATTTTTTCCAACAGTTAATAAAAGCATTGGCGACACTAAAAAGCAGTTAATTCTTGACAAGTAACAGCTGTCGGGTTGCTCTGACCATATTCAGTTTTTCGGAATCGCATAACCCTACCCTATCTGTAACCCGTAGACCCTACTCATTGTTCGCCTGTCAGACTATTTAAGTGTCTATACCATAAGAAAAGCATGTCCTTCATGTCTCCATGATTGTTTATTCCCTAGCCTTCTTGAGCTACACAGCGACTTTCTGTCCGTCAAAAGATTACTAGATACAACCTCGAACACTCCACGCATTGTCTTCCCTTCAAGTACATAACAAACCTTGCTCTATATATCCCACGCAAAGTCTGTCAATCTTTTTCTGTATACCTCACCTATCTACTTTATGTACTCACTTACATTCCTTGTAAATAAAATAAAAAAATAACTATACACAAGGTATCTACTAGTCGAGCATACCCACACACCTTCTTTTTTCTGACATGTCTACTCGATTTTCCATTTTTCAGGAATCGCCGAGTTGGCGCATTACATTCGGAAATGCAATTTTTTCACAACTAATTTCGCTTTTCTCTGCAAAAATTTTGTCAATAAAGCATTTTAAATCAAGAAATAAAAAAAAATACACACACACATTTACGCTACCCAATGTTTTTGGCACATATTGTAACTGACTTTCAACAGTTGCGGAAATTTTATGTTTTTCTCTTTTTTGTCGGGCAGAATATTATTAAGGTCATTGTGTTAGTAATTAGAAAAATAAAACGATATTTTTGTTATGAGAAAGTTGTGCACAGTTGACAATTGGATTTATGGTCCAATGTCAGACAAGTTTTGGCTGCGGTTTTTCAACCCCATCTCCCTTAAGCTCCAGCAAGTGAAATATATTTCTGCTGAGTGCGTGCTCATTCTCGTTATGCCGCAAGCGGAAATCGAAAACAAGTTGCTCCCCAAACATATTGAAAACCGAACAGGTCTTTCGTATTTCCAGAGACTCGCACACACACACAGAGGAAAGATGGGAAATTGCTTTTTAATAGGCTTTATATGGATTGGTCATGCAATTTGTCAACTCCCTGGCGACATCTTACGAGTATGCAGAACCGGTTCGAATTTAAGAATGAATTATTGTTATGTGTAAGGTAATGGATCTCTGAGGAATACCAATAAAAGTGAAATATGAAAAGAGTTTGCTTTTAATCAATATTAAGGCAGCTTCAATTCACAGTCACCTTTTTAGATTATTGGCGTTCAATTGACACCAGAATCGAACATCAAAAGAAAGAAAAAGCAGATAAAAAGGATGACTTTCCTTCTTCGCTGATTTCATTTAAAATGTCAATCATACCCACACACACAGAAATGACTTGGCAATGTGAAAGACAAAGTTAGTATTGGAATTCTTTACTATTAAAATAAAAAAAGAAAAAAAGGATAATAAGATATTAGATTTTAGTGAGGGGTATACGAATGTGAAGATGCAAATAAATTGGATATCAAATACTTAGAAGTACAACACACTTTTTGGAGTAAAATACAATTTTAAACCTATTTAACTTAGGTTTCTTTGAAAAAACTCGAAACCGACAAAAATATATTCTTAGAAGCATTTAAATTAAAGTCTTACTGGGAAATTTAAATAAAAAAGGTTCCCGGAACAATGCATTGCAATGCATTACAATGAAATAAGTGCTCCAATATGCTTAAAAGTGTAGTAAATAAATTCTACAAAAAGTGTAGCATACATTTTGACAGAAATTCAAATTAGAATCTTCTAAAAATAAATATGACTTAAAAAAATTGTATGTGGTAGTCGGAAAAGTTGTTCATTAATTCAAACAACAGTTACACATTTATTTAACGTATGTTATACATATGTAAATTTAATACTTAATGTGCCGCTTTTTCAATGTCTATTTAAGGCGTTTGATAATTATACAACAGATATTTTGACGTAAAATGTAAAGAAATCAATGTCAAAGTTGAATTTATCAATTTTATAAAATTTAAGGAGACATTGAAAACCCGGCCGTTAGCAAAATAAATGAAACTTAAATTTATTTGCCTTTTTATCCTTTGCACTAACACAAATATCAACATATTCATTCGCTGCAAGGGAGAATATTTTATGTCACAGTTCTACGTAGTTTAAAATTGTTTGCTTAACTTTATTTCATTTTTCCTCAAAAGTTCAGTTCAGTAAAATATATGTACTTAATATATGCTTTTGGTACGAGTACGTTGTACATTTTATTTTACATGCGCATAACACATACTTAGTATTTTTGGGAAAAAGTTTTAAGCGTACTTTCCTCTCGACTGCTTTTCGCAACTTACAAGGAGACATTTACCAACAACAATTTGTTGTTGCACTTTAAATGCCCGCTTTGTAGTGACTTTTTTTTGTTTCGATCTTTTGACAAAGAATATTTTAAGTATTTCAAAAGACATGTGAAAAATAAGTAGCATTTAGTTGAGAAGAGATAGAAAAGTTTAATGGAAGGTATGAAATATTCAACTCATTGAGAGAAAATTATGTAATCTTGCTTCGAGCTTGCCCAAATGTGGAGTCTCGAACATCTTACATCATATGTTATGTTAAAATTATGTGATATATAAAAAATATTAATTTATCAGCTTATAATCTAACTATCCTAACTATCCAATAACATTTTATTATTTTATTATATCATATATAAGTATAATTCAATACTATTCAAGTAGTTTGCTGAGTCCAACCACTGTTTGAAAACCATTTTTAATTGTAACTGTGAGTTTCTTTATACAAATTTAATTTTCTTTATACATAATTTCAGGGAATTTGCTAGTGATTATAAGCTTGTTCCATCTCGAACTTTTAAAGAATTTTTATGAGATTTTATTTATTTTAAATCAAATTACTGGGTATTTGAGTGTCAAGAAATTCGCATTCCATTCTTTTTAATATTATTGAAAGCCACCGGTTATCAGGTAATCTCTTCTGTTGTTTTTAATATGCCCAGGAGTATCTTCTTTCTGAAGTCTTTTGAATGACACTGCGAATTCATGAAATAATCCAACACAAGCTTATTAAAAAGAGAAAGAAAGAAAAGTGCTGACAATCAGGAGACGTAACGAGGACATTTTCGGGATGCCAACTGCGATTGCAATTGTAAAATGTAGCAAATTTTTAATGCGTTTGCAACTTTTATATCGAGTTTTAATGCGAAAAAGTTCCTGCTCAATGATGACACAGTCTGTGTGTGGGTGTGTGTGTGTTTGTGTGTGTGAATGTATGTGTTCTTGCCACTCTTTTGTGTCGCTTCATCTTGTTGCAACTGCTGCTGGTGTTGTTGCAACTGCGACGGCTGAGAACGCAGCATTTCCTGTTTGCACAGCCATGATTTGCAGTCATCGTCCTCAACTTGCAATTGCCTCCTCCTCCGTTATTCCCCCTCAGAATGGACGGACGTGTGAGATGCCTGGATGAATGTCTATGTCCTGCCTGTCGTCGTGGTCCTTGCCTCTTCCACCTCATCTGGCTTACTCTTTTCATGCAAAAATATGCAATTTTATCGGTCTTTACAGATTTTCCATACAAACAAAAAAAATACAAGAAGAAGAGGAAAAAAATTACATGGATGACTTGGAAAATGCGTTGGGCATCTCAGGTTTGGAGAGGGACCGGGGGACATGACAAACGCATGGCATAAAAGACATTTGCCAAGCAAAAATGTAAATATTTATCATACCGGAAACATGTGTTCCCTTCTGCAGCGTCTACTTGAAATTGTAGATGAAAACCCACTGAAATCTAAATTCCCGATCCCTCCCTGATATGTCTAAAGAATGTGGCCAGGAGCAGCGTTTCCCTTACCTAAATTCGTGTATCTATTTCAAGTCGCTCAGGGAGGGGGGAAAGAAGAATGGAAAGCTGCAGCCAAATTGCCATTGCTTTTAAGCTTTAAGCTTTTAGTTATTTTAAAAGTACAAATTTATTTTGAAAATCTAAAACATTTTGTTGAGCAGGACTCACACTCCAAACGCAAGTAAAGAAGAAGTACAACAGAAAATAAACAATTTATATATATAAATTTTGTTAAAAACGTGCCGACATTTTGGATGTCAACACGCACGGAGCGGAAAAATGGACGCTGAAAATGGAGATGGTCTTGGGAATTTCACTGCGATGGCTGCTGGGTTTCATATAGTTAAACTTTAGTTTTATGGCTGCAATTTAGACAAAATACTGAGCGTACTGTATGTGCGTGTGCTTGTGTGTGTTGTGTGTGTCTATTTGTCAGTCGTTCTCTGCTCGACAATCGTTACAGTTTAGTCAATTGTTTAGCCTTAGAAATATACGATTTAAACGAGTCTGCTTTGACCGAAAGATAAATTACAGTGCTCGTCATGTGTCTATCTCTCTCTTACACCATCTCTCCTTCCCTCATTCTTTCTCACTGTGTTTGAGTATCGTTAATGAGTCCCAAGCAGCTTAGCTGCTCACATCATTTGTTTTTCTCAGTTTTGGTTTATATTTATTTTTATTTTTTTTGGTAAAGGACTGTAAGTTGCCCTTTGAAATTTCCACGCTGTGTGAGTGTAGAACAAAGGACAAAGGTTATTATTGGTTGCTTTAAACGTTTTGCATCAACTGGGATTACCTTTTATGCAGTTCTTGTAATAAGGTGACAGGTGACTTTCACGCTAATTAACGTGGCTTAAGGCTTTATTTCCTGTAAATATTTTTTCAATCTTAGCCCATTTTTTATTATAAATATTTTCTAATTTATTTTTTTTAATCTCAACTGGAAATAAAAATTGTTTTAACTAGTAACTAAAATTGTATACATACCAGAATGTTGCAGCTTTAAAATATCAAACAAATCTTACTTTGCTAAATATTAAAGCATTGTTTATATTTTAAAGTGAACTGTAATATTTTATTTCGAAAGTTGCTTCTTACTTGTATCAATATTTTTCTTAGCTAATTTTCCCACTTATTTTAAAAATATCTTTAAGAAAATGAAGAAATTAAGAATTTTTGCATATTGATTTGAGAAATATATTTTTTATTTACTATTAAATAGTTTACGTAAAATTGTTTTTAAAATAACTGTTTTATTTAAGCGTATTTTATTTTATATTTATTTATTTTATTAAGTTTTTTTTCATTGATTAAAGGTGATTCGTGCAATCGCTTACAACTCTGTTAGGTTGAGTAGATGCTGTACATACATATGTGCTACGTGTGGCAACGTTTGGTATGAATCGCTTAGTAAAATGTCCAAATGTCCGAACCGAGGCTGCAGCATGCGCATTTAAAATGGCGCATAAAAGCCAGGTCAAAAGAAGCAATCGCCCATATGTCCGACAGGCTGTGCCACAAAGCGGGTGCAGCAAGAGGAAGTGGTGGTGGTAAGGGGGGGACTATAAATTGAGTTCAGTTTTGCGCTGGCAAGTTGCAAGTTACCGTGCACGCCGGCGCCCGGATGTGGCAAGTGGCGGTGGCATTGGCAAAAGCTATTTAAGGATGCCACGCTCTGATGCGTTGCACAGTTAAGATTCAAACCTGCCAGTGAAAAGGTGCGAACGACGTGCAACAACTATTTCGAGTGCAACAAAAATAACGAAGCAATAACAACAACTTCAAAAAGAAATTTATAATAATAAAATAAAAAATGTTAAAAACTCAATTAAAAAAATTAAAATACTTTTAAAATAAACCAGGGATTAAAGCCGTAACCTAAACTGTAACCTTTAACCGGTATTAAACGATTGAAATGGTTAATCGAAACAAGTCATTTTTATTATACCGAAACCGACAAACCGAAATTACCGATTAAAAACCGATTCAATTATATTGTTAAGGTGTAATCATCGTTTTTCAAACTAATTTTGATTTTTAATTTTAATATCGATCTTATTAAAACTAACTTTGATATTTCATTTTAATATCGATCTTATTATCCAGATCTTTCTGAAGAGAAAGAATTTTTATTTTATGTAGCATATTACCTTTTCTTTAAACATTTTTACAACTAATTTTTTTTTTTTTTGGGAAACAAAGTCATACCGGTATTTCGAAACCGGTATCCGATAAGAAACCGTTTTACAAAGATATTTCCTAACCGATAGCTGAAAACCAAAAAACAATCTCAACCCAAACTCTAACTGAAACCGATATTCGTTTCGGTTTGATACCCTGAAGTAAACAAATTTACATTTTTTAAAGAAAACTTCATGCTTGAAATGACTTGCAACCTTGCACACAACAACACACACAGAATTCACAAAACATTTTATGGATACTTAATATTTAATTTAATTTTGGTTTGAACATTTCTGCTTGCAGCACCACAAAGAAGAGGAGGAGCAGTTGTCACAACAACAAGAAAGGATTCTAGTGACTGCAGTGGAGCTAAAAAGAAGTTTACTGTATAATATTTGAAATCAAAGCAAAAGGGTATGAACATGTCGGTGCTGTGGCAACTCAAACAGAAGCTCAACATGCGCACCACCGCTGTCAAAATGAAGAAGATGCCACAAATCAGTTACCATTCGAGTGCCACAACCAGACTCAAACCCAAATCCAAACCCAAATCCAAACAGAATACAGCCCAGGACAGGGTCAATTGACAATGACGTGCAGGAGAAGAAGATGGAGTAGGAGAAAGGAGATGACGATGAAGACGGAGACGGAGACGAGAACGAGGACAAATTCAAGAAGCATAATAAATAAGCTAATCCAATCGCGTTTTCTACGTATTTACTGTTACATTTTTGTCGGTTCCTTGATGAGCTACATTAGAAGTATTTATGCAACAGCTGTGGACAAATTGAAGCTACAGATGTGGCAGGAAACGACAAGACATACACGCATCCGCTTGCAACTTCGAGCTGGAATTTGCATTATAAGACTGATAACATTAAAGAGATTTCTTAAAATTTTGACAATGCCAACCAACAATCACCTGATGAAGCTGGAGTGGAAAGAGGGGAAAATGGAGAAGCAGCAGCACTTACAGAAGTCACAGCAGCTGGAAGAAACTGAAATAAGGAAACAGCATCATATAGAGAAGGAGCAGGAATCTCAGGAGAAGCTGGTGAAAAAGCAGCAGCTGAAAGAGCAAGAAAAAGCGATGCAACTAGAGAGGGAGAAAAACAAGCAACTACAGCAGAAGCTGCAACTGGAGCAGCCTCAGTTGAGAGAAAAGAAGAATCTCCCGCTATCAGCGTCTCTGCCACGCTATTTATGGCACTCGCTGGGCCAACAAACCCAACTGGCAGCCTCATCATGTTGGCGCCATCGGGCAGCCGGCAACACAGCCAGCAGCTGGTTGGTAGTGTTACTGCTCTTATCAACCCTTTGGCCGGACTGTGAGTGCCTTCATGGCGCCAAATTAAGCAACAGCACGGTGAAGACAAAGTATGGCCTGCTGCGCGGCATTGTGGTGCGTTCCACGCCCCTTGTGGAGGCGTTCCTTGGCATACCATATGCATCTCCGCCCGTGGGCAGTCTCAGGTGAGTCTCAAGTCTGATTATACGGATATAGTATGCGGTGTGTTCTCGCAATTGTGCAACACCACAATCATGCTTGCAACAGCATTACAGGCGTAACTTTATCCACCTCAATTTATTCCCCTGGCATAAGCAATTTTAATAATTATTTTGTTAAAAAGTACATGTAGGAAACTTTGCACACGTGTACTCGTATAATGCGTGACCGGCTATAGGGCAGGGTAGAACAGACAGCAGGGTTACTGCATAATATATCCCGCATCCCTGCATTGTTTGGTCGGTTTAAAGTTCCAAGGCCTCGTTCGGGCTGAAGCCAAGGGGCACGTTTTTAATGAAACCAACAATGTAGATGGTGTTTACCTAACAATTTGCTGTAAACAATATTTAGTTTTTGAGCTTAATTAAAAGCGAAAAGTTTTACTACTAAAAAATAAATAGCAAATATATAAACCTTGCACTTTTATTATATTTTTAATTATCCCATTTAACAAGGATGATAATGTGATAGCTTAAAGAGGCAACGTTTGGTATGAATCGCTTAGTAAAATGTCCAAATGTCCGAACCGAGGCTGCAGCATGCGCATTTAAAATGGCGCATAAAAGCCAGGTCAAAAGAAGCAATCGCCCATATGTCCGACAGGCTGTGCCACAAAGCGGGTGCAGCAAGAGGAAGTGGTGGTGGTAAGGGGGGGACTATAAATTGAGTTCAGTTTTGCGCTGGCAAGTTGCAAGTTACCGTGCACGCCGGCGCCCGGATGTGGCAAGTGGCGGTGGCATTGGCAAAAGCTATTTTTTTATTATATTTTTAATTATCCCATTTAACAAGGATGATAATGTGATAGCTTAAAGAGGCTAGTATTAATATTACAACTTATGACATGACTGTACTTATATAAACATGCTGTTAGTAACATAAGTAATTAATTCTTGTTTGTATTTATATATACAAATTTTAAAGTATGATTAAACTCCAATCATTAGACTATAATGATTGGAGTATTTAATATCGCTAAGATTTAAACATAGACTGAGCAACTCAGTTGGTAATAGTTGGTATAAAAATATATATGTAATACATACGAAAATGTATATCAATTTATTTAATTTCTAAATTATATAATTACTTCGAGAAAAAAATAGAGTATTCTTATGAACTAGTAAAAAAAAATAATTTAAAAGAAAATCGTTTAAAGAAACAATAGAAAAAAGTTTTTCAAAATGCAACTAAGCAAACTTTCGGCACAACTATGATTTCAAACCACATATTGAGCAGAAAGATACATTTGTATCTAGAAATATTTATATGTAAAGAAAACGATGGCCAATTTAGGAAATATTGATAGAGAGACATTGTTTGCCGAGGTGAATGCGGTAAACTATTGCGTTAGTTTATCCTTGTTCCTTAACTAATTTCCAGCTATAGTTACGAAATTCTCTGGTTCTCCGCTTCTGGTTTGTCGAGACACATTGATTCTCACATCAGAAAGTTCGATGAGCGAACTTTTTGGCTAAGAAATGTAAAGGAAGTTTGCGGCATATTACAAAAGTTTTTGCCACCCACTTTGACACTTATGTACGTGAGAAAGAGAGCGTGTCCTGTTTCTCGTATCCCGTAAGTCCTAACCTTCAGGCAAAGACTCGTCGAAAGTGAAGATTCTCGTGCTCAACACATGCCCAACAAGTGTTTGTTGATTAGACTGATTAGATGATATTACGAGTACTCGAATTTCCACACACACAGCAAACTCTCTTCTCACTTCCCCAAATGCAAGATGCTGGCAAATTGTTCTTTAATTACTTCCTGAGTCAATGTTGCTACGCTTATGAGTCCATGCCTCATTGTTATGCAATAGCAACAGATGCCACACAAAATGAACAACAGCCCAGAACTTAATCAAATGCCAGTGAATTTTTGGTCCAAAGATCCGTCAAGATGTTGTTGTCTATTTACAAATTATTCATGCTCCAATGACAATAGCTGTCGTCGATAAGAAAAGAGCTGGAGAACTGAGGGAGAACTGAGGTTAAGTAAACGTGATATTTGACAAATTGACGAAATAACGTATAGCATACAAAAGCTAATTAATCATTGGGTCTAAACAAATCTGCGTCTATCGCAAAAGTAATTAATCCAAAATTAATAAAGCGAAACAAACGCCGTTTTGCTTATGGGACTTAAGGACACTACATCTTTAACTAGCAGTTACCTTGTATTTTCATGTACATGTTAAATATAAATTTGGCAAAAATGCGTTAATTATATTAATATTGAGCGCTAAAAAATATTTAAACTATAACTGATTTCTCTTGATTATGTTTAGGTTAACCATAAATTTGACTACAAAGAGAATAAAAATTTACACTGTGTTTTTATTCATATGTTATACTACAAAATTGTTTAAGATCCCATCTCAATTTTTTCATGCACATGTCAAAGTTACCAGTCACTTTAACTTGCTGTTAACCCATCAATTAAATTCCTTACATTAAATTCATATTTAATTGCATACAAATAATTCAAAATATTTTCTATCATTTCGATTGCATGGTGCATAAACCCCTATTAAAAATATAAAAAAGGGTATTACTCAGTATAATGAAAAACATTTACGGCTTGTTGAAGCCTACACAATGGTACATTTCAGTTGAAAGCACTTTGACTTTGATCCTTTGTAAATGACGGAAGGGGGTACGGGATAAGTTACCTCGGTTACATAAAGCTTAAAAGTAATGGGTATATGAATTATGGTGGGGCCACAAAATTTGAAACATTTACCGAGATGAACCAAAAATATGGAAGCAATAAAAACGTTTCGCGTCAATTATTGTATCATAAAATCAACATTGAAGCACAAGTTGCCTTCACTTGGAATCGCCTCTCCACCCCCCTCCACCTCGGTCTGTTGAGGTCTTTGATCGATGGTTTTCAACGCAAAACAATAAAATGCACAATTAATCAATCGATTGGCAATTTTGATTGATGGGTTTAGTTGTTAGTTGCTCTGCCAATGCTCAGAAATCCTTTCGATCCGACGCCCAATTGCGGAAGCAATCGCGATAGTTTGATGCTATTACCATAACCATTACCATTACATAAAGTTGCAAACACTATATATGTATACATATATACATAGATATATGTAAATATTGATGTGACTGATTGCTGATTGACTTGCAGATTTATGCCACCCATAACGCCGTCGACGTGGAAAACGGAACGAAACTCGGATCGATTTTCGCCAGTTTGCCCACAAAATGTTCCCATACCGCCCAATGGACCAGAGGCCCTGCTGGAGGTTCCACGTTCCCGACTCGCCCAGCTGCGACGGCTGTTGCCGCTGCTGAAGAACCAATCGGAAGACTGCCTATATTTAAATATCTATGTGCCCTATCAAATGCAGCACTCGAGAAGTAAGTCAAACAAATTCAAATTCAATTGCATTTAATTGAGTTAAATTTCGAATTAGAATTTTTTAAGATTTGTTTTTATTAAGTGCTTAAAGCTGTCAGGCATATTATTAATTATTATTATATATACGGACATAAAGTTTCATAGGAATAGTAAACATTATTTGTGAAAACAGATTTTTTTTTGCAAATTGACAGAGTGAATTACTTATAGAATAAATAATAAAAATACTAAAATAATAATGAAGAAAATTAAAAAATGTTCAGGGTATAGAAATAAATCTCGTAAGAATTCAATTAAAACTATGGTTGTATACAACTTCTGAGATGAAAACTTGATTCGAGCTTTTAAAAACAAAATTTCTTGAATTTCGAAATTTGTAACATAATATTTCTATCGATTATTTCATTTACTATTTATTATTTGCTATTTTTAAAAACAAATTCAAAAATGAAATCGAATAAAATAGATTTAATGATAACTCGTAAACTCAGAAAATATTAAAATTAATTTGCGAACAGTATTATGTTTTGAGCTAACCAAAAATAATTATATTTTAACTCGCTTTTTAATAAATAAGTAAAAGTGTATATTGTGTTCTTTGTTCCTATAAAGTATATATATTCTTGATCAGCATAAACAGCCGAGTCGATATAGCTATGTGTTTCTGTCCGTCCGTCCGTCTGTCTGTCTGTCCGTCCGTGTGACCGTCTAGACCTCGGAGACTATAAGAGATAGAGTTACCAAATTTGGCACACATTTTTTGATATACACCACGCAGATCAAGTTTGCTTTAAATTTAAGCCACACCCCCCTGCGGCCACTCAAATTCGAAAAATCACACACCCACCCAAAAGGTGGGTCAAAGGCAGCGAAACTTTCAATTCCGTAGTGCATTGCAGTTGGTTTTTAATAATTGCTGCAAGCGCTGCAGAATTGGCAGGTTCACTGACCACAGACAACATATGGAGAGGGTTCGGAAATTCAAGTGGATGATATATTGATAGTGTGTACTGTGATACTGTGTATTTCAAGTTCAATTATTTGCTCTACTCGCAGGGGTAAATGCCAACGTTAATGCTGAAGTTCAGGAGAGTTCGAGTTCCAATTACAGTTCGAGCTCCAGTTACAGCTCCACATCCAGTTCCAGTTCTGAAAGCTCGCTCTCCACTGTAGTCTTTATACATGGTGAATCTTACGATTGGAACTCTGGCAATCCCTACGATGGCTCTGAGCTGGCCGCCCATGGCAATGTCATCGTTGTGACAATCAATTTTAGACTGGGCATCTTTGGTTTCCTTAAAACAGGCGGCAAGGAGAGTGCCCAGGGTAACTTTGGTCTAATGGATCTCGTTGCCGGCCTGCATTGGCTTAAGGAGAATCTTCCAGCATTTGGTGGACATCCACAGAGCATTACGCTACTCGGTTATGGCACTGGCGCTGTCTTGGCCAACATCTTGGCCGTCTCACCCGTGGCCAGTGGTAGGTCTATTTAAATCAGGGACTGCAAATAATAGTTATGAATATAAAAAAAAATTAAATAAGAAAAAATGTAATTAAAAATAATTTTGATTATAAAAAACTTAAAATAATAATTAATTTCCATTTTAATATAAAAATTAAAAATAAAATTGTTAATTTCTGGTTCTATTATAAAAATCAAAAATAAAAATTATTTGCCAATTTCTATTCCAAAAATTGAAAGATAAAAATTTAGTATAAATATCAATACCCTAAATATCTTTAATATATGTATGTCCTTACACGACCTTAAAGTGTAATGTATCATATGAAAAGTATTGAGCCATACATCAAAATATTTTACATTCAATTTTAATAATAGAAATTGACAAATGATTTGTATAATAAAAATTGAAATTAAATATTATTTTAAGTTTTAATAATAAAAATTGAAATTAATATTTATTTTTTCAACTTTTTTATAAAACTTTTATCTTAAAAATTATAATTGTTACGGTCCCTGATTTAAATATTATCCACTTCATTCATACACTCATTATGTGCTTGATTCCGCCAGATCTTATACAACGTGCTGTGCTCATCAGTGGAACTGCTCTTTCACCCTGGGCCATACAGAAGAATCCTCTCTTTGTGAAACGTCGCGTGGCGGAGCAAACTGGTTGCCATGGCGATATGCTCTATGATGATCTGGCGCCCTGTTTGCGAACCAAAAGCGTTGCTGAATTGCTCTCAGTTAAGATCGATCATCCGCGGTAAGTCGGGAACCAACAAAAAATAATATTAAAATAGGTTGAACAAATTTTTGGTTAGCAATATTTTCTTAGTTTGCTTCCAGCTTATATATAGAAATAAATTATATGTCTACAGAGCTTTTGGAAAAATACAAAAGTTAAAAACCAAGATTGTTTTAAGACCGTAGGTGCTGTTTTTAAACTAAAAACTCCCGGAAATGTCATATTTTTGATGTTTATAACATATTTTATAATATATTATATAAAATATACTATATATAGGAATTTCCAGAGAAAGCCAATTTGTTTTTGCAGCATTCTGCTAGAGCTTTTAAAAATTATTTTAAAATTTATTATTTACCGGCGCCTACTGCTTCATAATTGAAGCGGTTTCTCTAACCAGAGCGCCACGACGCCACCAGTTCTTTGATACAAAATAGAACATTTTTATACTTTCCTAACAATTTTAGATTTTCTTCTTCGTCTTCTTTCCTCTATTTGCAATACCTGGCAATCAGGTAGGCCTTATTATACCTCATTTTATCTTGAAAGATGAGAAAATACATTTTGTTATTCGTATTCAAGATTATGCCGACTTCTAAAACTTACGAATAGAGTTTGTGACACTGTCACCGTCACTTTCAGTGTCTTCTGAGCGAGAAATATTTTAAATTGTAGGAGGCTGATTTTAAATCTATCAAAAATTGATTATTAAACAAATTAATTAATTTTATTGCTTTAAAAAACAAATTGCTGAACGTGAGTTCAAATTGATGCTAGAAAAGGCTAATTTCACAAGCGATGATGTTGTTTACCATAAGATAATATAACAGGAAATCGTTCCCCTGAGCGTGAGTTCAAATTGATGCTAGAAAAGGTTAATTTCACAAGCGATGATGTTGTTTACCATAAGATATTATAACAGGAAATCGTTCCCTTTCTCTCTCTCTTCTTTTTTCCCGTTTTTGTTAAAAATTCTGGGAACTCTTTAGGTTTTTCATTTTCGTTAGCAAAATGAGCTTATTTAGGTTTTCAAAACTTACCAACATATGCACCACAATATGTATTTATAAGTCAAATGTTTCATCTTCTGAACGACTTGAACGAGTTAGGAGCTGATTATTTAGAGCAAATAGATTACTAGAGCGACCACCGCTATTCTAGATAATAAATATCAACGATCCATTTGGATTTATAAATTGCCAAAAATAATTTATCGCTTGTAATTTTATTTTTCTCCTTATAGTTTCCTAGTTGGCTTTGCTCCTTTTGTGGACGGCACTGTGATATCGCCCAATACCGATGGCATGTCCAGCACATCCCTGCCGCTGGGCTCAGCTATAGTTAGGTATGATCAAATCTATCCAAAATCCTTATTCTTAAATAAATAATACTCTCTTAAACCATGCAGTACTTCAGGAATTGAATATGCAAACTTTCCAAAACGTGACCTCATCTTCTGTCTAACATCTGTGGAATCCTATCTGGATTTGAGTGCTCAGGATCTAGAATTTGGCTTTAATGAAACACGAAGGGATCGCATTCTGCGAACCTTTGTACGCAACAATTTCCACTATCATCTGAACGAAATATTTGCGGTGTTAAAGGTGAGTTGTATTTTTTCTCCTTAAACTAGGCAACAAAAATGTTTTTGAGCTTTTACCAACCCCACATGTTTTGATAAATATATGATAAGCACCAGACACAGACAGAAGAAAAAATTATTATTTTGCTATTTTCAATTTTGTCGGAATAATGAATAAAACTATATATTCTACGGCAAAGCTTAAAATGTAATCCTTAGTTTTACAAGTACTGAAAAACTATAATTTTAAAGGGGTTTTATCTCATCTAGGACCACATAACCGAAAAGTTTGGCATTAGTTTTAAAAAGTCTGCTACCTAGTGTAATTTATGAAATTTTCTGTTGACAGAACGAATACACGGACTGGGAGAAGGCTATCAGGAATCCCTTGAGTTCGAGGGATGCAACATTGCAGTTTTTAAGCGATGGACACACGGCATCTCCCTTAATTAAATTGGGTTACATGCACAGCTTACGTGGAGGTCGCACATATTTTGTGCACTTCAAGCATCGCACATTTGAGGAGGAATATCCACAGGTGTGTAAATCGTATCAAGTATCCCCTAAACGGACTATTAACCTTGACCTAATGCTCTGCCTCTGTTATTGTTAGCGCACGGGCTCAGTGAGAGGGGAAGATGTGCCCTTCTGGCTGGGATTGCCACTGTCTCCGCTCTTTCCACACAACTACACAACTCAGGAGCGACAAATTGGTCGCCTAATGCTGCGCTATTTGGCCAATTTCGCCAAGACAGGGTAAAATAATAACTATGCTTTCCCTTGAACCTGTCTTTTTAAATAAACAACAATATGTTTATTTTACTTAGTAATCCGAATCAATCCACCTCCAATGATGCAGTGCCTACCAGAGAAGCATTGCATCCACAGCGCAAGCGATCGGCTCCAAGGTTTCAGGATTCAATACCGGGCGAGGCCTTAAACCTGGCCGTCATCTACAATCAACGTCGCAGTAATGCAATGCACGAGAAACGCTCTTATTTCCGACGACGTCTAAGAAGTAACGATGGCGTCCTTCCACAGCTCGGTTCAACGGACAATGATCCGGACGTGGGCAGCTATGATGGCGATAAATTGCCCTTTTGGGATGCTTATGATGTGGTCAATCAGCTGTACATTGAATTGGGTAAGCCACTCAAAAACTAAAATTCAACACCCTCAGACTTTAAATTTTTAAATTTTAAAATTTCTTTAACTTCATATTTTTAATTTTGAGTTATTTTTGAATGTTTATTATTTCTGCTAGTTTTAAATATTTTCGCTAAATTCAATACTGTATTTAAAGTTTTTAAGCTAAAGAATTTTTAAATTTTATATATCTTTTTCTGTTCTATTTTTTTTTTGTAAATTTAATTTTTTATGTTAAAATATATCCTGCAGCCTTAAAAATTGTTTTCGAATTCCTACAGGAAACAAGGCCAACGTACAAAGTCATTATCGTGGCCATAAGTTGTCCATGTGGTTGAATTTGTTACCGCAACTCCATCGGCATTTCAACATAAACGATCAGTCGATGCGGCATCATCAGTTCCAGGATGATCTGAACCATCGTGATCTCTATGAAGGTAAAAAACAATCACTATTTTTTAGATTTAAAAACCAAAAACTAAACAATTTGTCCTGGACCTCCTCTAGGAGTTGTGCGACCTCAACTGCAAACAAAGCCTGCGGAAGATGACAATATCATCATTATCCAAACCACACGAACTACAACCACGACACCTCCGCCAATTACAAAACATGAGAATTCCAATGCAACAAATGCAGGGGCAACAACCACGGGTAAAGAATGAAATTTAGAAACTGATCCTTACTCGCATCCCTTAACGCTTTCCGTTCAATCACTTTCAGAATGTGGCATCGATGGCGCCATGTCCGTTTCCGAATTAACAACCACACAATCTCCGAAAGACAATCGCACACAGACTCAGGTGGAGACACACAAGGATTTGGCCACTGCATCCACCGGCATCATTGGCAATCTGGAGCTGCTGCGTCGATTGAGCGGCAAACAGTTCCAGAGCTACACGACAGCATTGATAGCCACTGTGGCCGTTGGCTGTTTCCTGCTCATACTTAATGTGCTCATCTTTGCGGGGATTTATCACCAGCGAGAGAAACGGGCAAGAGATGCCAAGACAAAGGAGGAACTGCAGGATGGTGAAACCAGCAAGAATTCCAGCATATTGAAGCTAAATGCTGGTCCAAGCGATGCCACTGATGCCTATACGTTGAGCGGCGCCGTTGTTTCCAAAGATTCCAAGGGCGGCATGGGCGTGGTCTTTGGCGAATATAGTTGCTATGATGAGAAGACCAATAAGTTGAAGGAGGAGAAGTTACTGGTGGAGTTGCCGCCTCCACCGCCAACAGGCGTATCGCAGACCACACTAATGATGGACAGCTGGGAGCCATGCTCAACAAGCACTCTGGATCTACTCAAGACACGTCCTGCGGCTGCTCCAAGTGGCAACACACACATCGAGATGGTCAGCTACAAGCCGCTGCCACTGTCAACGGTCATGGAATCGAACACTGTGTCGGGCAGCAAACGAGGATCCTTTTTGGACACAAACTGCGGTCAGCTGCAGTTTGATTATGCCGTACAATCATCGGATCAAATGTCCTTCAAGGCCATCGAGGAGGCGGTGAAAGCAACTGCCAGCGGTGACTGCGAAATCACGCGTGATGATGACATTCCTGAACCGCCCCCACCGCCGCGATCGTTTCTAGCTGCCCAGCAGCAGCAGCAACAACATCAAATGGGCATCCTGCGTCAGGCGGGACAATCTGGATCAGCAGGTGCCACGGGCAGCGGCAAGAAACGTGTACATATTCAGGAAATCTCCGTCTAACAAGATGGCTCTAAATGGAAATGAAAAGGAGTACTCCAAGTGCCCCTTAATATATGCTTAGTTCTCCTGACTTTTCTATAAACTGTCTTTAGCTATACTTTCATTTTCCCTATCATTTTCCTAATTCTACACTGTCTTTTCATTCTAGTCTTTTATACAAAGTGAAATCTATCTCTTACTTCCCTGTAGCTTAAAATGCTTAAATGAAATGTGTTAAAGACAAGGCTGCAAAATATCCAAGGAAACTTGCAAGGAAGCTTGCTAGTGAAAGAATAAATGGGGAATCCCCAAAGCTGTAGAAAATTGGCAGCCTACGTTAAAGATATATGTACCTATCTTGTCTGTTTGTACATTATGTAAATGTTCCTTGTAGTCGTGTGTCGCGTGCATTAACTAACCAGATTATGTAAGCCTCATGTACTATATATGATTATTATTATAATAATAATGTATTGTATTTAGATTGGAATTGTTTTTCAATATGTGTGTGTATAGTTTATGCTCATTTGACTATAGTTAAGAATTCGTAACGTATTTTATTATTATTATTATTATTATATAGTATATTTATTGTACTGTAATTGCTTGTTATGTATTTAATAATAATTAGCAAAATCAAAACAAAGAAGGTAATTAAAGAATGTACAAGTAAAACCGGCTTTTAATTATTTATAAACTTACTATAAATAAATTCATACAAATTACATATGATACACATTACGTATTTACCAAGAAATGTATTGTAAAATATTGAATCTATTTGTATGAAAAACACTTGAAAACGAAATAAATGTATGTATTATCGGCATTTTGATGATGATATTGCTAGAAATTATATATTGTACTTAATTTTGTTTAAGATTAAAGAACTTGGAAATATTACAGGTGGACAAAGCCATCGAACCCAGTGTTAAATCATCTGACAAACAATTTTTTATTTGAAGGCAATTAAATTTATAATATAAATTTGCTCATGACTGAATATTTACGAGATTTCTCAGTAGGTTTCTCTGGACATGGTACCCCAGTGATATCAGCATAGCGACACGCTTTGATCAAACGAAGTGTTTCATCCACAGATCGCGACAGAAACAAATCGTTAATGGTCGAATGTCGTAAAATACCCTTAACATCGATGATAAACTGTGCCCGCAGGCTATGTCCAAAGTCTGGCATATATACACCATAGTCTGTGCTAATCTTATGCGATAGATCTGATAGCAAGGGTATTTTAACGTTACCCAAGCCGCTAGTCTTGCCTGGCATATCCAACCAGGTCCAGTGGGCAATGGGTGAATCAACACTGCAGGCAATAACAACAGCATTAAGTTTGCGGAACTCCTCTTGTCTTTCGGAGAATTCTGTTATTTCATTTGGACAAACGGAGGAGAAGTCAAGGGCATAAAAAAGCAGCACCACGTATTTGCCAGAAAACTGGGATAGAGATAGCGTCACCAGCTCCTTGTTGACCACAGCCGTGCCTTCAAAGTGCGGTGCTCGTTGTGTGACCACAGGAAACGGAACTTTCGCTATCGTTTCCTCTCCCTCTTCCTGAGCATGCAGGACTCCAGATCCCATCAACAGATGAGCTGTAAGCAGGAACAGCAGGGCCATTGATTTGCTTATTGGCATTCGATTTTGAATTAACGTATTATAGATGGATGTTAAATAACATTGGTAGAGCATATTTCATCTATGGTATTACAAGTTCTTGGAATCAGCGAATTTTGAATGGGTACAATGGTTAGTTACTTTTTAACTCATATTTATAATTTGTAATTTCGAAATTCTATACATTTACATATAGAACTTATTATTAAGTAATTGCTCAAGGCAAACTACTGTAGTATATATTAAATATAATTTGTACCATTAACTTAATTCATTAAAATTAACCACACACATTTGAAGGCTATACGGGTTCAGTTTTTATTTTTTTTGATTTTTTCACTTTTTGCACAACTTTTTCAGCTTCTTCACTTTTCTTACGCTTTTCCGCCTTTTTCTTTTTGGGTGTCGGCTCTGGTGACATGTTTGGTTCCATTTTGATCAGTTCGACCAGAGCATCTAGCTCTACGTGCGTTTCTGTGCCGTTCTCAACGGGAGTTTCTGTACCATTCTCTATAGTTGATTCCGTGTCATCTTCAAATTTAATAGATTTATTCTGTTTGAAAGAGAAATCGTGTTAGAGATAGAGATATATGACGTATGTAATTGGACTTACCTGAGGATCGGTCTCCTCCAGCAAAAGTTCTCCCTCAATATAAGGCATCACTGTGCTGATATTAAAATCCTTAATACGAAACTTGATTTCCTGATCCATCACAATGCCATCTCGGCTTTGTTTCTTATTCGTAAACCTAATGGTTGTGTTGAAGACTCTGTAGATGATGGCGCTAATTTGATGCTTGGATATATGCCGGACAACCCCATGGAGCACCGCTCCCGCCGCTGGCCTCAACACATAGAAATCAGCATTAATTACCAAGTGCAGGGTTGGATCATCGGCTCGCATTCCGGCCGTCTGACCAAGAACCTTGATATTCTGAATACCGAGCACAATGCCATTCAGGTTGGCATCGTATATTCCCACCTTGGTGCGAATGAGGAGCTCGTGTAAAGCGTGCTTGAAGTTGGCCATGCCATATGGGCCCATTGACAGGTGCAGATCTGTTTTCACGCAACGCACGCACGACTCTGGATTGGCGGCATACTGTTCTAGCTCTTTGCTGGTAAACTTTATATATTTCTGAAGTATTTTGGCCATTTTTGCCTAAAAATTAAGCTGAGCACATGAGTTCCCCCTGTTGCTCAATAAAACACATGCTGTGTGGCAGCACTGCGGCTAGCGATATCGAATCGAGTGTTGCCCATCCGTTAAAAGTTTCCGATCTGGTTTGATTTCAGTACATTTCCGAAAATGGGTATTCTTAAAATTTGTACCCATTTTCGGATTTTTTTTGCTAGAATTTTTCAAATTTTTGCATATTTTTTTTTTATAATTTTTTTGATTCTTTTATATAATTTTTTTAGAATTAAGTTTTCTAACTTCTCTTCGCGAGAGCTGACGAGCTTCAAACCTTTATTAAAATGTTAACCTTAATCTTGTCTAATTTCTAAATCTAAATTTTCATCAAATTTATTAATTTTTTATTGAGTTTATCCGTTTTTAAATTCTCAATTTTTATCAGTGATGACACGCAGTGCTGCCAACCTTTTAGAGCAAAAAATAGCTGTTTCTGACTGGAAAGCACCTAAATTTGTTTGTGCGTGCACTTTGACATAGCTTTAAAAAAAATTAATAGGAAAACATAAATATATATATATTTAAAATAGCTAAATTTCCAGCTAATAGCAATTTTTAAATTATTTTAGAAATCGAAGTTTGAAAAAATCCAGAGCTACCAACCTACCCGCCACACAACGCAAAGAAAATATTTATCGATAAGGACAGCCATCGAAGCATTGCGCTTTTTGACTGTTACGTTCAAACACGAAAATGATCGAGAATGTTGTGGAGCAATTGAAACTGCATTTGTTTGATTTAACTTTAATAAATGTACAAATTTATAAGTAAATTAAAAGTCGCATTAATAGTTACAGCCATCACAATGTAAAACAAAATTGAGCTTTTATTTAAAATGATATCATTCGTTTTATTCGCGAATGGAATGTACTTAAATATTTCGCCTTCAATGTAATACAATAAATAGTTTAATCACGAAAACAATACATACTATTTTACAGTTAATATTTGATATATACAAAAATTGTAATCTGGTTTTTAAAAATTATAATTATTAAAGGCAATACCTTATAACGCTCTTTCTTTTAGTCTTTCTTTTATTCATAAACTTTCACTGAGTTAAGAAATAGAAATGGCAATCTTCCGATGTTTTTCTTACGGATTAGTTATTTGAGAATAGAAGCAACCCACAACGATATTGAGGCATTTTAAAATCAGAACTAGCAACAACTTAGAACTTATGATACATGCTTAAATTAACAAGAATGTGAGCTTTGTTCACTTTTAATACGGAAGAGTTTAGAGCCGTCGTACAGATTTGACTCCTGCTTATCAAATAGTCAAATATTGGTAATGACATTCTTGTTTCGATCCCCGAGACTATTAAATTTACCGTGCGATCCAAACGGCGTGCGCATGCGTCTTGTGAATGAGCGCAAACAACGTTGTCCGTCGAGTGGTTCCGGCGTATTTGCAACAGCCAAAACGGAGACTAAAATAAAAGCAAGATGATAATAAAAATTCCGAGTGAGACTGATATAAGCAACTTACCTCGCTGTTCGAGCAGCTTTATTTGTTTCTTTGCTTCCCTTAACTTGTTCATCAAGATCTCGTTCTTACGCTTTTCCACTGTCAGCTCCAAGCCAAGCTGCAGTTTGCTCTTCGAATCCACTGCGCTCAAAATGCTGTCGAGGTAAGCATAACAAAATTAAAGGTCATATCGATTTATTAGTTGTGTGTGTACAAATGCCAACTTACGGATGACTATAAATGGACATGGAGCTGGGCCTTTCATTTGGTTCGGGATGCATCATTTGTGCAATGAGTTCATTGAAATCCTTGCTTAGCGTTGGAATCGATGGCACCTCTCCATTGCGCAGCTTGTGCCACTCAGGTCCATTCTTTGGCAATGGTCCGCCGCCAGCAACTTCAAAGAGCGTTATGCCCAGCGAGAAAATGTCGGCCTTGAACAGATTACTATAGTCCTCCTGCAGTATCTCCTTGGGCAAGTAGCGACAGTCGCCCTCCTCAACATGCGGCTCCTTCACCGATGTCACATGTCCCAAATCGCCAATTTTGTAAGTAACCAGATTTTCTGAACTGCGCAACTCCTCGTATACGCTGTCCATGCCATCATCATCTTTGCCACCGAGATGTTGTGCCTCCGAGCTGCTGCCTAGTTTGTATGCGGTTGGATTCATTGTGGAAAATATATTCTCCGGCTTTATGTCCATGTGCACCAGGTCATTGGAGTGTATATAACGAAGGCCTTCAATTACATGCATTAGCAAGATTTTAAGATCCGATTCACCCAGACTGTGATCCTGAATGCGGGCATGAAGACTGCCTCCATCGCAGAATTCGTTTTGTATTAGCATATGATCATCCTCCGCCCATGCTGAATAATATCTCACCACATTATCGTGCTTGCCAAGCACCGCATGTGCCCACACCTCATTTAAGGCCCGTTTTCTGTTTAAGTATAGATTATTAATAAATTTGATTCTGGGACGTAATAGTATTGACATGTAAAATGTGGCTAAATCAACCAATTTAACCAATTTTTAAGCGGAATGTCATTTAGATTATGGTTTAGTCCGTAACTTCATTCTACATTCATATTAAATTAAATTTAAAAAAATGTTCCTTCTATTTCGTGTAAAATATTGGACAACAATTTTCACTTGTAAAGTTGCTCGGTCAAACGATGTCATAACAAAATCCAAACAGAGCCTATATTTATATATTTTGATCATGATTTAGCCTTGCATTCTGCATTTAAAGTTTGTTTACTTAGAAAATTTAATTTTATCGACCATCATAGCCCAGATTCGATTTTGATCTCACTGTGATTTTCAAATTTTTCAGAAATGGAAACCAACCAAAAATGTATAGGATTTCGGTGGGTATTTGGTTGGTTTTTATTTCTAGAACACTCCTGTATATATATATTTAAAACTAATTTTAATTATTATTCCCAGCTCTGTTGGTTCAACTTACTCGAATGAGCTGCCTGCCACGGGTTTCTTGCTCTTTTTGATGGCATAAATGCAGCCATCGAGCCGATTGACGCACTGAAACACGACTCCAAATTCGCCAACTCCAATGACGCTGACTTGCATAAACTCGCGCTTGAAGCGACTGATGTTTGTGTCGTGAAGCGCTAATCTCTTGGGCGCCTGTTGATGTATTTCCCGGACTGCATCGTTGCCCGAATCCGTTGCGCCGTCATCGTCGCAGGGATCGCTGAGCAGGAACCGTTGCATGGTACTCAAATTCAGATTCTCACGGCCAAATTGAGTGCGACAACGTTTCTTGTTGTGGGCCATGAGACCTGGAAGGGATTAAATGGATTAGCATAAAGATTACAAATTATTCTAGAGAATCCCGAAATCTATTCAGCTTTATTGCACTCACTGTCTGGTGTGAAGGGATTAACATTGGCTGTGTCCTGTGGCTGCATGCTCCTGTGATTATGCAATGGCAATGAGCGTGGACGTTCTGTCAACTTAAAGATCTCCTCTCGTGCGGAGGAAGCTGTGGCGATGGCATTGGTGGAGGAGGCATTCACAGCTGCCGCAACGGCAGACAAGTGATTACAATTGTTTGTGGACTTTTGTAGGATGGTCTTCGGTGTCGCTGGTGTGTTAAACAGCCTCAATGCACGAACTTTTTGGCACGGAGGCGACATGTCCACATCCACAACTCGCTGAGCAACGATTTGTTTCTTTTTGTGTTGCGGACTTTCCTGCGGTTCCTTGTCAAAATCATCATCGGCGAAGCGCAGCTTGCGTGGATTAAACACTAGCGGCGATGGTGAACGCGAACGCATCTCGACGCTAGAATCGAGTTGTTCAAGCGATGTTTCTTCCGCACTGATGACGCTCGATTCGTGCTTGGACAAGCGAAATGCCATTGCCATTGCAAACTCTTGAATCACGTTAGCCTCACACTTCACTTCAATTTATGTATAGTGATTAATCGAAGAATTTACCAATTTAAAAAAAAATAAACAAAACAAAAACACACGACAGCATTAAAGTGTAGGAATGCGAAGCGCAATTGATATTATATCGATATTTATACGTATACATATATCGATTCAGATCTGATCATACCTGTTCGATTAGTTTCGCTGTTGTGATATATACTATCGATATTTTGTAGAGCAGTGCTGCCATATCATAATATCTCAGGAAAGATCTGAACCGTTTTAAAATAAATTTGAGAGAACTTTTCACAATTTTATTTTATTTTAAAAACATTTATCAAACTATAGCACTGATTTCGATTCCGCAAAGTGGTTAAACGTTTGGCAGAGTGCTCCGAAATAAATAGTCACTGCGGACGGCAGTTCGCGCCAGTGACGAAAGCAGCACGAAGGGTGCAAAAGGCGACTAGCAATATATACGGATAATATTGACAATTTGCTACGACTGTCCGATCAGATCGAGTTATATACCGATCGAAAGGTTTTGTCCAAACTAACAAAATAGCGTACTAAAACTTTTTCTGACTCACCTGGATTATGAGATAAGGGGGTGTAAGTGGGAGAGGAAAAATTGTAATGATTGCCGCTAATGGGGCCGTTGTTAAAAATTCTAATCAAAAATACGCGTCGATTGATTCCTCGATCACCCGAATCCGACAGCTAGTTCAAAAGGTAATTAAATTTGAAATTTTTAGTGGACTTCTTAAAATGAGATGAAAAAATAGTTTGTCTGTTTGCATCAAAGCGCTAAAGAAGCTTAGATGTAATGATGGGGACTTACTCCTTTTCGAAAATCTAGAAATGTTTGTTCTACGACTTTTTGAAAAATCGCTAGTTTAGCGGGAAAACGCTGAATCCCGCTCAAATTAAAACCTCAACAGTTTCCAAATAATAGAAGCTACCGATATGTTCTATATATTATTGGAAAGGTGTGTTTGATTAATTTATATTTTTATTTAACATGAAATTAATTAACCTATTTTGGGTATTTTGTGAACGTTTTTTTTTTTGTGTGTTTTAGTTCTGATCCCACAAAATTCCACAATTGGTTTTTATGTCACTGGATTTGTCTTAGTTTTAAGGTAATAAATGTGTTAAAATTAGCTGCAGAAATTTGCAGATGTGTGAATAATCGTAACTATACTAAAGCCGTCTTACGATTTCCAAGGTCTGTTTTGCCCCACAAAGTCGATTTTTTTTGCGCCCACATTTGTTATAATAATAACAAAACCGATTTTCGAAAGCTTTAGTTTTTCTAAAAGATAATGAATATAGCTGTAATTTATATAATTCTTTAATTAACACCAGTAGTTTTGCAGCTATCAATTTTTATATTTAGAAAATTATGTTTTTTGTGTATTTTTTTTTTTTTCCTTTTTATGACTGCAATTTTAGGAAACCTTCAAAAAAAATTACACTAAGTTTAAACTATAATTAACATAGCTTTATTTTTTAGGCTTCGTTAAGTATATAATATTCTTTCAAATCTTTGGGGAGACGGCAAAGCTATTAGCTTATGAACAAACAAACAATTTTCAAGTAAAGGTTGATATTCGACTGATTGCTCGCATGGCAGCTATATGTTATAGTCGTCTAGTAGCATACAAGTTTGGACTGGCTGTATAAGACGATACGAAGTTCAGAATTTGTTAGGTTTGTAGATATAATTTACTTATAATAACGTATTACACTCTTAAACTTGATTTTTAACCGATCGTTCCTATGGTAGCTATACGATATAGTGGACCGATTTGAACCAATATTAGTAACGATGTATAAGACAACATAAAAAACACAATTTGTGGATTTGATTGAAATATATTAAAAAATAAGAAAGATTTATATGCGGAAGGCGGATTTTCGACCGATCGTTCCTGTGGAAGCTATAATTTATAGTGATCCAAATTCAACCAAATTTGGTAGGAATATATAACCCATTACCAGATACACAACCTGTGAGATTGGTTGATATATCTCAGGAGACAAAAGCATTTCGCATACTAAAGGCTGATTCTTAACCGATCGCTCCTATGGCAGCCATAGAATATAGTTGTATAATTTTTCCATAATATGTTTAGATTATTTTCTAGATTTTTGTTTTGTTTCATAACGATATCACCACTAGAAGTATTTTTGGCAGCGACTCCATACAAGCCGAACAACTGTGAGATTCGTCCTTCTTGCTGTTACATACATTCCAACGAACATAATATACCCTTTTACTTTCTGTCTAGAATGCATCTAAATTTGTTATTGTGATTTAGATTTTTTAATTTTTAAATTATTCTAGCAAACGAACTCTGAAAATAGCCAGATAAGTTGGTAACAGTGCATTTACTGTCATTTCAATATGGAGAACGATGTACGTTTACTTAACTTTAAGTTTTGAAAACTAATAGATATTTATTGAATTCTTTTAGAATGCATACGAGCCACTCTTGAAAAAACTTAAGATGGAGCATGAAAAGAAGTTGATGAAATTAGAGCACGAAGAGGACATATTGAAGATGGAGTATGACAAGGAGTTGAAGAAACTGAATTATGAAAAAGAGCTGAAGATGATGGATCATGAAAGGGAGTTAAAGAAGTTGGAAAATGAAACCGAGTTAATAAAAATGGAGCACGAAAAGGAATTGAATAAGTTCGAACATGAAATCGAGTTGCAGAAGTTAGAAAATGAAAAGGAGTTAAATATGCTGGATCATGAAAACGAGCTGAAAAACTACGAATTGCAATTTGACAATGAACACATAATCCGAAAAAAATAAAAATATGTCCTAAATAAACGTTTTTTTTAATTAAATCTTATATTATTAAATTTTGGGATGAATAGATTTATTTGTTGGTTTTATTATACTAAATTTAATCTGAATTGGCTGAATTAATTTAATTTTCACCCCCATTTACACTTGAAAATAAATACGTTTTTTTGGCATTTGATTTATTGATTGAATAATTAGGTATTATGTATTTGAGTGCATTTGCTACATGCAAATACGCATTTCAAGAATTCATACATTAATATAATACTTAACTATGACGTAATGTATGAGAAAAATCGAATTTTGCAACAATCGTTGCTTAATTTAGATGAATATTAAAAAAAACACCTTACAAACGCGAAGTAAAATATCATTTTTCAATTGGTAAAAGGTTCAGTGATAAGTTACATGTATTATAAAATTGACATTAGGATAAAATTTCAGTTGTCTTTGTGAAATTTAAATATCCCTTAAATGATACAATTTTAGTTGATTTTTTTTCTTCACTTTTTGTTTAGTTTTCAGTTTCATTCTTAGCCTGATATACATATGTGTGTCTATATACTTGTATTTTATGTATGCATGGGTGTTATTATAATTATATATGAAAAAGCAAAACACTCTTTTGTATTTATTTATATATAATGGATAAACATAAATGTAATGTTACAGATTGACTATATCGATTTTCGAGAGACTATTTCGATCCGTTTCTTTTGTTGTTGTTGTTGTTCATCTCTTGTAAACTACGAGTATAAAAAATTGAAAGCGCAATTTGTTCTATGCGGCAAAATTCTTCCGCTCAGTTGGATTAGGAAATTTAATGAAATAAAAGGATGTGAGAATGAAAAGGAAAGGAGAGGGTATATATATATATATATATATATATATATATATATATATATATATTATGTATATTAATCTATAGATTATATTCTAAGCTAAGAATGTGTAGGGGCAACTAAATGATTTTTACTGCCTGACAAACATAGAATTATAATTTTGGGGTGTGTTTCGATTTCAGGAATGAAGGTTCAGGTTGAGCCCTATTTGTTATTGTTGTTAATGGCCAAAATCAGAAGCCGCCTGGCATCGCTAGTCCCTAGACATTGAACGCGACACGGAGGAATCGCCACGACGTCTCACTGGCGAGCCGCGACGCGGCGGAGGAGATGGCGATCTGGAGCCCCTGTCTCTGTCATCATCTTCATCATCATATCGCCGCTTCACTGGCGGCGGAGAGTCAACCAGTCCACTGCCATTGCGCTCCTGATCACTATACCGTGACACCGAACCATTCTCATCGCGTCCATTCTCACGAGAACGTCCCGAGCGACGGCCTACGGAGCCGGGGGAGCGGCTGCGGGAACGGGTTCCAGATTTGGAGCGAGTGCGGCGACGTCTCGATGTGCTGCGTGATCTGCTTAACGAGTTGCTTCTGCAATGAGAGTGCAACAAATGAGACGTAAGTGTTGAGCAATATTGGAATAGTATAGAAAATTTAATATAGACTTGACTACTATTCGTAATATTTAAAATTCATTATGGATTAATATATTAAATTAAGAATTATAAACAGTGTATATAGAAAGGAGCATCCTTTCTAACCAGTTTAATGACTCGAGAATAATTTATATTATCAAAAAATTCTTTATTTCATGTTCAGCTTTAAATCGTTGACATAAGTGTTAACCATGTTTCTTTGCATTTTTTTTGTGATGCTTGTGACCGTGTTTCTTTTCGCCCTTCTTGCCGTGCTCTTCCTTCTTCTCGAAGCTGTCGCCGTATTTGTGCTCCTTCTTGTATTTTTTATGATCTTCGTCGTGATGTCCCTTTTTAAAGTGTCCCTCCTTCTTCTTGTGTCCTTTTTTCTTTCCACTTTCGTGCTTTTCACCCTTTTTGTGCTCGCCATGATCCTCCTCATGATGCTTATGCTCCTTGCCGTATTTTTTGTGATGTCCGCCCTTGTGCTCATCATCGTAGAACTTTTTCTCCTTGTAGTATTCATCCTTGTTGAATTTTTTATGATATTCCATTTCTTTGTGTCCCTTCTTGTGCTTCTTCTTGTGATGATGCTTGCCCCCCTTTTTGTGGGCACCATGCTCATGTTTTTCGCCATGTTCCTCCTTCTCATCGTAATGCTTCTTCTTCTTTTCACCCTTGTCGCCATGATGATGCTCGTGATCCTCCTCCTCGTGATGTTTCTTCTCATCCTCTTCCCATTCCTTGTGCTCCTTATGACCGTGCTCGCCTTTGTGCTCCTCATCACCATATTTCTTCTTCTCATGCTTCTCGCCGCCCTCTTCCTCCTCCTCGGAGGACGACTCCTTCTTCTTTGCCGCCGCGTACGTCAGCAGCAGTCCCAGGACCAACAGCAGCTTCAGTTGTCCCCTCATTCTACCAAACTGAGCGCTCTTTCCATTCACCTGTTATGCTTTTATATTGGCTACAGATTGGTTCGATTTTCCAGACTGACCGCAAAATCCACAGATTTGATTTGTGTGATGCAAGACTTAATCTTATTTGGTGTCTGCAACAGTTGTGCATTTTCTGCTTGATCGCCTCCCAATCAAACATCTTTTTCTCTAACTATCAGCTGGTGCAACTGACAATGGGTCCTAAACAATGATTCCTGCCCATTTATGATTTAAGTAAACACAAAATTATTTTGTTAAACATAAACCTGTCTCTTAATTTTTTGTTAATAAAATAAATAAATTAATGAAACTGTGAATCTAACTCAGGAAATATTGGACAATTTTATAAGGAGTCAAAACGTTGACAAACTTAATTCTTACTTTTTCACAAATCCCTAGATCCAAGCGAACAAAATGTTCGTGTTCCTGGAATACAAGAGATTTCATTTATCTCAGACTTAAGAAGTCGCAAAAATATGCTGCCAAAAATCTATTATAAATACATAAATCACAAATATTTTTTTAATTTCAAAATAAATTTAATTCAATTTAATATATTGTAAATTCTATGAAATCTCAGTAAATTGTTTGACCCTTGAAAACAACCAAGTGGGTTTCAGAAACAGAGGGTTGCTTTTGGGTTGTTGGAGATTTATAAAGAAAATATTTTAAAAATACTTGCATTTAATATATAATTCAATTAAAAAAAAAAAAAAAACATTCGCATCTTAATATATTTAAAGAAATAAGCTTCAGCTGCAACTCTGAAAAGAAAATAAGGTGTGAGTAGCAAAAATAAATAAGTAGTTATGTGAATTTGTCTTGCATGTTACATTTTTATTTCGAATGTAGTACACAAAAGATAAAAGTGTAAACTAGACTTGTAATATTGTTGTAAAACTATAGCGTAAATTCTAAAAACTATCAACTTAAGCGATATTAATAATAAAAAGCTCCACAATAACATTTGCTTGCTACTATTATTATTCTTGATGCTTTGATTTTTTCTTTTTCTTTGGAGGCTGTGCTGGCGTCTCCTCTTCGGGCTCAGCTTTGACCTCAGCGTTGGATTCAGGAGCCTCTTCATCCTTTTGCTTCTTCTTCTTCTTCTTTTTCTTTTCAGTTTTAATTTCGGAATCATCAGCAGCAACAGCTTCTTCTGCTCCTTCTTCTGGTTCCTCTTTTATCTCCTGTTTGACGGGCGTTTCAACTTCCGAATGTTTACGTTTCTTCACATGTAACGTGTTATCCGCCTCGGGCTGATAGGTGAACACTTCACTGTAATGGGAAATTGTTAAAAATCAATATGAAAATGTGAAGAGAATACTTTTAATTGATTGATACATTTGGACAAGTTGTGAACTCAATCAGACAGCCAAGGTTTATCGTCACAATGGAATCAGAGATATGCGAAACCTTTGTGGTATCATCATATAGAGTTTGTACTTGATCAAATGGACAACCAGTTGGAATAATAACCCACCTCTTGGCCTGGTATTTCTCAAACTTGGCCTTGGCCTTGCCGGTTCCCGACAACTTGCGCAGATTTCCCTCCTCGAGCAGACGCAGTCTCGCCTCCAGCTTCACTTTGTGTGTGGCGCCCAGTTCAAAGGTGGCCTCCTCGCCAAACGCATCCACACGAGTGGCCAGCGACGCCTTCGCAGCCAATGAACGTGACATTTTGCCCTTGTTCTTTTGACTCGCCTGACCCACCAGCTGGGCGTGATAGATGAGACCGTATTTGGGCGTATCCTTCTTCGTTTTCAATGCACGGAACAGCGCCTTTTCAGCGCCCAAAATCTGGACAGTGGATGACGGATGCTTGGCGAGATTGATCAGTGAGCCGGCATGTGCAATAAGACGAGCGCCAACAGTGTCTCCAACCAGGACGGTTAAATTGGGAGCCATTGCCATCATGCGCGCCTTGAGGTAATCATAGAGATGTGTGCGGTAATCGTTGATTGATGTAATCTCATCGCACAAACACTGAATGTTTAGCACATCTTCGTCACTGATTTCGGTGCCCATTGAAATCTCGGCTGCTTCCTTGACCTGCTGTTCCACATCTTCGGGCAGAATGTCGGATAAATCGGTTGTGGCCATATTGTCCCTGGTGCCCACCAGTTTGATTGTCTTAACAAACGCAATGTTATCCGTAATCAGCTTGCCGAGCTCGGGGAAATGCCAGCCATACCATTCACGTGCCCGCATCATATAATTGTTGAGTTCCTTGTCCAAGTCATCGAGCAGACATTGCGCCTGCACAATCATCGTATCAATCTTGTCCGGCGAGAACTTCAGCTTGTACCTGGACAGGGAATGAGCAAGACCCAAGGCCATCGCTGTCATCTCCCGCTTGGGCAGTCCGCCCAACAGGCTGTCCGCCTGCTGACGGATGCAGCGCATTAGCTCCTGCACGCCCGTGTTGTACACACACTGCACCGACAGCTTCTCCTTGATGGCTGTACCCAACTTGGCGTCGGCCACCAGCAGCGATGCCTGCACATCGTCGACGAGCAGCTTCTTCAGCGTCTTCTTTAATGGCTTGGCCACTTTGCCCTCCACGGCCGCTGTTGCGGCGGCAAGTGCCTCTGTTGTATCATTGAACTTCTCGAAATGCTTAAGCTTCAGCAACTTATTTGCCTTTTCGGGTGTCTCAAACTCCAAGTACAAATTATCGACTTGTTCCAGTTTCTTTTCGTCGAGCAACTTGAAAATGGCGTAGCCCGCCGGCGTTTCATAAAGCACAAACATTGTATGCGCTCAATGCATTAATTTCAGTTAAAATTAATTTTTACAGCGCAGCAAACTCGAACTTAACCTTCTTTAGTCTAACGCCTCGTGCAAAAGAAAAATCCAAAATGAAGCGGACACGTGCGTGTGCGAAAGGCAGTGTTGCCCTACCAATACAAAACGACACGCATTGCCACATCCAAACTATCGATATATAATCCACTTTATATAACCACTCACGATGAATGTTCATTAGCACAGTTCGATATAAAGTTCTTTTTAAATTTAAATAAATGTGTCATTGCATCTTTTCAAATTCACTTTGCTTATAATTATTTTATTTTATTTTCACTTAATCTTGCGGAGTCGATAATTCGCGCGCATTTTTGCTTCGTTAGGGTGTGTATGCACTTGCCCAAATTCACCACAAGCAGCAACGAAACTCCCCGCACTCAAAACAACTTAAAATTTGATATGCAAAATTTATACATACATATGTATATGTATGTGTGTATGTAAATATAAATGCACACTATACAAAATTATGAATGAAATTGCTCACTAACCTGCGTCGTTGCCTTGCCTTACGTTCACGGCAGTGGCGCGCAAAATGTCCACGCATGCCACATTCATAGCATTTATCGTCACTACGACCGCCGCCGCGGTCACGTCCTCCTCCAAATCCACCACCACCGCCGCCTCCTCCTCCTCCACCACCACCACCGCCACCACCGGAGCGAGCGTATTTTCCTGTGGACAACTCTACGCGAGCTCTGCGACCACACAATGTTCGACCATCCAATCCACGTACTGCATCAGCTGCGTCCCTGGCGCTCTCGAACTCCACAAAGGCGAAACCTGGAGGATTGCGTGCAATCCAAACACTGCGCAGACTGCCATAGGCACCGAATACATACTCTAAATCGTTCTTTCGTGCATTATTGCCCAAATCGCCAACGTACACTTTCCGGTCGCTAGGATGCCGCGACATTTTCTGGCTTGGGTTTGTTGCTTGGGCGCTGTGAAAGTTGCAAGCAGCGCAGAAAAAATCGATTTCAGTCCAAAAGTTATGCGTTTGATGCCCTTATCAAAAGCGCATTCGGTTAATAAAAATGTTGATTGCTTCTCATCACTTGATGTAAATATTTGCAACTATTTGTTATTTAGGCACTATATTTATTTCGGCACAAAACTATTTTTGCCGACTCCGCACGCAGGAGGAATGGTTTCTGTTTTGTGAAAGACGATGCCACCTAGCAGAAAAAAGTTGCCGTTTATTTGAACGTTGCCAGACCTAGAAATCTGATCTAGAGCGAATTTTGTGTGCGTTTCTCCGAGAATTATCTTTGTGAGCATTTTTTAATTTTGATGATAGAATCTTAAAAATATTTGCAGAATTCGTGTCAGAATTTTCTCAATTATTCAATATTTTTTTTTAGAATTATACTCGTAACGAGCAACCAACATTACTCTTTAGTTTAATTCATTTCGATTAAAAACTTATCATCAAGATATTAATTTTCTTTTGCAAAATTATTGCTAAATGAACTAAAAATAAGTTCACATTTGAATTGTGCGTAGGCGATTAAGCTCGATTGAACTTTTCATCGACAACTGACCAACTTAATAACTGAACTAAATGAATGAATAAAAGAAGCATTCTTTAAACAGTGTGACCATAAATACTTCTGAGCGCAGTGAGTTTAATCCCCATCGATATCTTTTGGCCGATCACCGCCTTCGTTTCCTTTTAAATATATGTATACATTCATGATTATTTGGCTTCATAAATAGTTAATACATATATGAAAAATTAGAACAATTTTGTAAATCTCATTAGATTTTAGCGCCTGAAACAATAACAAGCATATGTGTGTGTACACACATATTCGAGGGTGACCCGAAACATGGTGAATACTTAATAAATTACAAACAAATGTATCAGGGCTACAATATCGATTCTCTAATCTTCTAGCTAATCAACACAAATTATAACAATATTGTTTATATGTTTAATATTAATAGGTGGTGAGTATTTTGTTAAATTTACAATACGATAGGCAATTGCACCCCTGACGCCCTAATAGTATGAAAAATGCAACCATGCGCCACCGATTACGCTTGTGTCGCGGTGAATTGTGAATGGCTACCACCATTAAACGTGGCGGTGGCGAGTTTTCTATCATAAGTTAGGTTATATATCGTATGCATCAAATCATACAATTATTTATAAGCTAGTTTTTTAAGGAAAAAACACTTAAATTTAGTGAATTTGCAGTGCGAAATCTTTAAAAAACCACAGACGAACACTTGGCACAAACGGTAAGCATAAATAACAATGCAAATATAAATTTTACATAACAATTATGGTGCTTTAAAAAACGAAGCCTCTGCCTGCCTTTCCAAAATTAAATGGTGTACAAACAGATTTGCTTTGTAAAATTACGACGCCGCTCACATTTAAGTAACATTGCACCGTTCCGAAACAAAAATTCTTCAATTGGTTTGTGTGTTTTTTTTAAATAAAGTTTTTATAGTTTTCCATTATCGTAGTAAAGTGGAAAAATTTCATATTTATACATACAAAAAAAATGCTATGTATAACAGCACACAGGCACATACATACACACAAGACACATCGGCCATTCGCATACATACACAAATACAATACACACACATTGACACGTGTGTGCTTGTAGGTGTGATTGTGTATGTGTGCGCGTGTACGAAAGATTGCGGTGCAAAATACAAAAATCATGCGAATTTTCAAAATTGCGTAGTAAGAAACTGCATTAGTTTATCCAATTCTTTAAGTGGCAATATACACAGTGTGAATTGTGCGCGTTTTTTCGCCGGTCGAAGGTTGTCGTCTTTCTAATTTACGAAGAATACATTAAAAAAAAAATAGAAAGAAAAGACAATCGTAATGTTAAAAGTGCATGTGGCAAGGTTTCTCCTCAAATTATTTGCTCATGTTTGACTTGGAAATCAGTTCTTCAGATTTCTTTGTTGAAGCATTTTTGTCGTCATCAAAGTCTTCCATTTTGTTTTTTATTTTGCTGTCGTCGCGCCGCCATCGTCACTGCTGCTGTTCGTGGTGAATTTCTCACATTTCATGCAATTTATTGCTTTTGTTTGAAGCTCTTGTAATTATTTCAAACTGTGCTACAATATCTAAAACTGAACAAATAATTAAAAGCAGAATTGTGTTATATTTTGTGCTGTTTAACATTGACGTAAATATGTTCACACATACGTACATATACATACATATGTAGAATTTGAGGGCATTGCTTCTTGTATCTTTCTTTTCATTTTACATTCGCTTTCACGTAGCACATGGCGTTGCCACATGGTTTTCTTATGAAAATAATGTGTGCTAGCTACAGTCTCGCAAAAGCGGTTTTAAAGCAATTAATTTAATTGTCTCTACAAATATTGTGACATACATGAAAAGAAAACCATACGCATCATGGAATTCAACCAGTGTTTAGTGTTGCTTTTCCGGTTTTCAAAAAATGGTCTGGCAATGTGGAACAAATGGCGCGAAAATGTGGTGAACCGGCACTTTGCTTTATGCTTGCCCTTTATTTGTTTTCACCATTTTTACCTTCGGTAAAAAAAAAGTTCGTTGTTTTCACGCATCGATGGGCACTTGTAGTGAGGTTGTGTAGGTGTGTGTGTGTGTGTTGTGTGCGTGAGTAAGTGTTAAATAAATGACGCTGTGGCTGGGACATAGCTACGCCAACGCCGATAGCGCATGTTGTGACACAGCAAAAAGAAAACAATTTAAAGAAATACTTTCTTGTAGCAGAGTGTAAAAAGACAAAACGGCAAGCAACGAGCAGCGTGCTCAAATACCACATGCAAGAGCAAGCGGAGCGTTGCAAACGCCGAACAACTTGTGAACGTGTACAAAAAGCAGTTAGACGACACAAGCGGACGTACGAACGCACACACACACGGCTAACGTGCCTGCATGTTTGTGTGTTTGTACAAATATATACCGGCCGGTTGCTGCTTACCTGCCTTTCATAATTATCTGTGCCTATTTTAGCTGCTTTCTGTATAGTACATAAGTCCGTATGTATGAATGTGTGCTTGCTTTGCTGCTGTCATCCATTCTCTTGTCAAATGTGGCCAGAGTTTCTGTAGATCTTTTATCTGTTGGTATTTTTATCTAACTTATAATTTGAATTTTTTTTTTTTGCATGACTTCTGCAACAACAACAATGATAACAACAACAACAATCGACGCCTGGACATATAAAAAACCTAATCTAATATAATTAGAAAGTTACGTGTAAACGTCGTGGCTTTTGTTTAATTATTTTGAAAAATAATAGAAAAAAATAAACAAAAACTTTGGCAACTAAAACCAACCCCCAAAAAACACACAACAACAGCAACTAGTGTTAAATTCAAAGTGTAAACAAGAAGCAAAACAAGCGACAAGCCCACAAAAAAAAAAAGAAAAACAGACACAAACGACAGCAACAAATTCAAGTCCACAAGTGTAACATAAACAGCAGCAAAATTACGTCAATTATTGAAAATATACCCGGCGCAATAGCTCACAATCATCAAAACAACATCATGGAAGAAGATGAGAGGGGCAAACTGTTCGTTGGCGGATTATCGTGGGAGACAACGCAGGAGAATCTCTCGCGCTACTTTTGCCGCTTTGGCGACATCATTGATTGCGTCGTGATGAAGAACAACGAGAGCGGAAGATCTCGCGGTTTCGGCTTTGTCACCTTCGCCGATCCCACGAACGTCAATCATGTGCTGCAGAATGGACCGCATACGCTAGACGGTCGCACCATCGACCCGAAACCGTGCAATCCTCGTACGCTCCAGAAGCCCAAAAAGGGAGGCGGCTATAAGGTCTTCCTCGGAGGTTTGCCATCGAACGTGACGGAGACCGATCTGCGCACCTTCTTTGGTCGCTATGGCAAGGTCACCGAGGTGGTCATCATGTACGACCAGGAGAAGAAGAAGTCCCGCGGATTCGGATTCCTGTCCTTCGAGGAGGAGTCCTCCGTCGAGCATGTCACCAACGAGCGTTACATTAATTTGAATGGAAAGCAGGTGTGTACACTATTTGTTTTGATAACAATTATATACAAAATTTAAAAAAGTTATTAAAATATTTAAATATAAAGAATATAGGTACTACATTTGTACTAACTTACTAACTTAAATCTTGTCTGACAGAAAGTATTATAAAGAACTCAGTTTTTGAATACGTATTTCAATTATTTCTGCTCAAAATACGTAAATATATGTATATCCCTAAAATAAATGAAATAGAAACTGAAATATTATTTCTGTTGAAACTTAAAAATTAAATTAAATCTTTAAACAAGACCATATGAAACTGAGACATTAATTATCAGGTTTGTTCCAGTTTTCACTTCCTTTTTTTTTTTTTATAATTTCATAAAATGTATTTTATCTTTAAAGATGATCCTTTTCACTTTATTAGACTTTAATTCAACAGCTTAAATTGAATTCAATACAAAAATAAGGATCAGAAATGCTCTGCTGCAAATATTAACATAAATAATTAATTAAAAGTTAAATAAAATCTGTTACTTGAAATATGACGATGATCGCGGACTAAATAATGCTAAATAATGTTTTGCAGGTTGAAATTAAAAAGGCGGAACCGCGCGATGGATCTGGTGGACAGAACTCGAACAACAGCGCTGCGGGTGGCGCCTATGGCAAATTGGGTAATGAGTGCAGCCACTGGGGACCGCATCATGCTCCGATTAACATGATGCAGGGCCAAAATGGTCAGATGGGTGGTCCGCCACTGAATATGCCCATTGGTGCACCCAATATGATGCCTGGCTATCAGGGATGGGGCACATCGCCGCAACAACAGGGCTATGGCTATGGTAATAGCGGACCTGGCTCATACCAGGGCTGGGGTGCACCACCTGGCCCCCAGGGACCACCACCACAATGGTCGAACTATGCTGGGCCACAGCAGACCCAAGGGTATGGTGGTTATGATATGTACAACTCGACATCGACGGGAGCACCATCGGGTCCTTCGGGCGGCGGTAGCTGGAACTCATGGAATATGCCACCCAATTCGGCTGGACCAACTGGCGCACCTGGTGCCGGCGCTGGCACCGCCACGGACATGTACTCGCGTGCTCAGACTTGGGCAGCGGGCGGACCATCGACCACCGGACCCGTGGGCAACATGCAGCGCACTGGACCAGGCAATTCGGCCTCTAAATCGGGATCCGAGTACGATTATGGCGGCTATGGATCCGGCTATGATTACGATTATAGCAATTATGTTAAGCAGGAGGGCGCCTCAAATTATGGCGCCGGTCCGCGATCAGCGTATGGAAATGACAGCTCCACACAGCCGCCTTACGCCGCATCGCAGGCCGTTTAAGGATCGACCAATCGATCGCGTGTGTCTCCTCATCCGTATCCACGATCAGCGGTCCCAAGAGGTGAATGATGAAGAAGGCAAAAAGATGGTGGTAATTGTAAGCTAAAGCGTCGTCTGTTCGTTTAATAATTTTTAAAAAGATATTTTTTATTTGAGATCAGTTGTTGAAATTAATTAATGTAACTTGTGTACACAAAAAAAAAAACAACAAATAATTTAAAGATACATATACACACACAACACATACAAACACACGAATTCAGCTAAAATGCAAATCCCTAGCAAAACAAGGCAGGTTCATAGATTTATATATATATATATATATATATAGATGATATATGTATAAACAAAAAGTATATACATATATTCGATGAGTATGTAAAAATTCATAGATAAAGATTGAAAACAACATCGACAACAAGAAAAAAAGAAAAAAAAAACACAAACAACACTCGGAGCAACAAGAACCTTTTTTATGCGACCTCCCCTCAAACCCCCCCCCCACACTTTCCTCCCCCAACTAACAATTAACAGCAACAACCCAACTAAAAATCGCAAATACAAGCATATTTAATAGAAAGGAACACAAACAAAACAAAGAAGAAGAAAAGAAAAATAATAGAATTGTGAAGATTTAAACGTAATAAGTTACAAGTATAAAGTTTAGCCAATTAGACACAAGTAAAGAGAAAAGTGTTCGAAAAAATACCAACAATAGAGAAAATGAGAAAGGAATTATACGAAATTATACATTAAAATACAAATACATAAAAAGATCCATTTAATTACTTAAATTAGTAAATACAAAAATTCGAAATTGTATATTTAAAGCGTAAAATTTGGCAACAAATCGAAATCGCGCCACGACCACGCCCACATGCCTCGCCTGTCCTCCTCTAACGTACATTTTGGCGACAAGGTGTTAGCGGGAGAAATTTACAGGGGAAATACAGTTAAGAGAAGAGAAAAAATCGCTTGCCTTAGCCTGTGTAAGGACGGGGGAGGAGAAAAACGGGGGCATGGCATGGACACATAGATACATGTGTCTGTGTTGGTGTATGGCGCCGAGAGAGCGTTACAAAATTAATAAATTTACCATTTAAAGTAAACAACTAGCTAAAAGTTAAACTACATATATAAAGAAACCTAATTAATAAGCTTATGTCGTATGTCGTTTGCATGTAAGCGAAAGTTGAACTTGAAACTAGAATTATATAGTGTTGGAATTATTATTTAGTTAACGAAGAAGATTGAGAACCGCTAAAAAAATGATTTATGATGAAAAATTAGAATCGAAAAAATCACAAAAAATACGAAACGCTCTTAAAACAAATATACATAAAGAAGATGAAAGGAAAACAAAACAAAAAGCTATATACATACTTATATACATCTCTATATATGTATATATATCTCTATATATATATATAAAATAATATACATATAAATTTAAACAACAAAACGTAAATTTAAACTACAGTTAAAGCAGAATAGAAAACAAAAGTCATAAGAGAAAATAGATAGAGATTGAGATTGACAGAGATACTATAGTGAGTGAAAGTAAGAGAAAAAAAAAACGATGCTTAGAGTTGCGTTGCACATTTTTTTAATTATTCATCGTTTGCCAAGCAGACAACAACATCTACAAAATATTAATAATAATTATATAAAAACAACAACAATTGGAAGGTATATGTGTGTGCGTGTACTCACAAACGGCTACACACACATGTACACTCACACAGATAGACACCCACACACGCATAAGGAAACATGAGAAAGAATTGCATATTTTTATTGATTATATTCAAACACATATAAATATATATCTTTAATTACTTTATATTATTTACTCTTAATTACATAAAAATCATTTAAATGTGTTATGTAAAAACACCAACAACAACAAGTAAACTAATTCTTAATGATGATTGCGATTTTACAATTTATTATTACATACTACAAATATTAAAAACAAAAAAAAACCTTACATAATATATGCTAATAGATACATTTATACACTTATATACTACAACAGATATGAAGTAATGTTTTTTTGCTATTACAATACACGTAACTTTTAGTTTGTTGATTACGCGAACATTTACAATTACAATATATACATACATACATACTACATACTTACATATATACCTTACTTTATTTTTCGGTGATTTATTGCATAGTGTTTTTTCGTCTAATTTTTACAAAACTACTTAGCAAGCAAATCCTACAAACATAAATTCCTAATTTAATTTCGTTTAAATTACAAATAAACATATGCTTAAATTTTTTATATAATTATACAATTAAAAAATTGAAAAAAAAAATACAATAACAAAACTAACGTAAACAAAACACAGTAAAATTAAAAAAAAAGAAACAAAGTAAAGTGAAACGTATGAAAAACGTTTGAAAATGTTGAAAAAAAACAAAAAATCTTTTGTTTTCCTTTAATTTAAAAATAATAAAATTCAGCTCTGCGCTGTTGTTTCTCTATGTGTTGTGTGCGTGTGCGAGAGTGTCTGTGTGTGTGTGTAAGTTGTTATTCATGTCTCCAATTGTATGTTGTAATTACATAAAAAAAAAAATGATAACTGCACTTGGCCAGCAGGAAGCGCACGCGGCGCCGACGAAATCATTGATGATATCAGTTGAGCAAGAAGTTCGATCCATTTCCGCTTGTAATTTTGTAATTTGTAATTTCTGTGTTTTTTTCCAGCAGACAGCAGCAGCAACCAGAACAAAAAACATAACGAAATGTAATTGCTGCCGTGCAACAACAACATCAACGTATCTGTATCTAACCTAACTTAAATTAGATAAACAGTTATGCATGTATATATGCGTACATGAAAAATTGGCAACAAAATATCGTACGAAGAACACGTAAAATAATAACAGTTTATTGAATTGAAAAAAATCTGTTGGAAAAATGCAGTTAAGAAAAACACCTGATGTAATTTTATAAGCAAATCATTATTATTACATATATTATTATGAACATTGCATACTTACACCCCTATACAAATATCTTTTGTTTATTACCAGATACAAGACCCTTTTTTGCATGAAGAAACAGTTAAAATAATGAATACAAAAAAAAAAACAAAAAAAAATTACATTTAAAATAAAATAAAAGTGATGTTTAACAATTTGAAATAAGTAACGGTAAAATTAATAACTAATTCAAGGAAATATACATAAATAGTTAAAGCAAGGTTTAAAGTAATGGAAAATGTAAAAGTAATGCAAGAAAAAAACAAAAAAATTATTTAAAAAAAACACACTGACTGTTAATTGTAAAACAATTTCTTTTTTAATCCGTACGATTTATGATTTAAAGTTAAACATTTTTAAATAAAACCTAATAAATGAACTACATATATGCATCTAAACGTAATTACAACTACTATATACAATTATATATACTATATACATACATATAAATATATGCATAAATATATCAATTTAACAGTAAAAATAAATCTAATCTATTGTACTAAAAAATTATGGCGAAAAATCGAAAAAAAAAAAAAATGAAACTATAAAGTGTTGCACTTTTACAAATGCGAAAACTTGATGCAAAAATAATATAGAAATAGCAACATACATTTAATTGCGATTGTTAGCCAGCATAAAAGATAAAAGATGTATGTCCACACATCCAAAACATTGTATGATGAATTTGGAGTAGTTTGTTTCATTTGATTTATTTTCTCATTTCGTGTATTTGTGGTCGTTTGTTATTCATTTTTGGCATCAAAATTGGATTTAGATTATCTACTTTTCTTTATGAGGATCAATTAAGAAAAGTTAAACCTGATTTTTTTTTGGGAGAATGTTTTATTTTATGTTTTTATGTGCTTGTTTATTAATTTGTTTCAGTTGCGGAGTATTTTCTCGATATGAAATGATTTCTAGAATATGTATTTGAGATTTGAACATTGATATTTTGGGAACTCGTTCATGATCTTTTAAATTTTGCCGGTATACATAATACATATAATTAATGACAATGAAATAGTTATAAAATGATCTAATTTAACACTTAAGCTAAAATACTTACGAATGATGCGCCAAAATGCAAATTGCGAGCAAAATAAGAAAACTGAAAATACTAAAAAAAAAAAGGGAAAAAATTACTTGGAAGATCAATGATGCATTGAACATATTATAGCTAAAGTCAGTTAAATAGTTGTCGGTTTGGTTTACAATTTTGACTGGTATCATAGTTAAGCTAAGTAACTGAGACAGACACATGAATTTTTTAAAAGAACAAATATATAAAATCTTTAAGTGTTTTTTGTTGGTTCTTTGGTTAACCCAACAGTTTTGTTGTTAAGATATGCAACTGTACTTGTATTAGCCTTTAAAGACTAATTAGAATGATTTGAAATAAGGAAATAAACAGATATCTAAGCTAAATTCCTAAGACAAAACGATTCCACCTAAGACACCTTTTGTAATGACTAAATTTATAGGCGAAGGCAACCAATAAAATACAATGGCATAGATAATGGCATGCTTACATATATGACAGTTATATGGGGGAATACCCCTTATACAGAACAGTTAGTGGTAACAATCTAAAGTAAATTCACAAGGTAAACTGTTCACACTCTCGCAGAAAGTATTCAAGACACTGGCTATGGTGAATGATACATGCATGTTTTATACTTGTTTTTTTTTTATAACTACTCGATCGTATAATCATAAAATATTTAAATCATTCTGAGGCGTTGTCCTGAAGAGTAAATAATAAACAAAACAAATATGGAAAAAAGAAGAATTAAATACAAATATCATTGATTAAGATATGACAACAAAATCTAAGTGTATAAGTCGTTTAATGATTGTTACGCCAGCAAATTAATCATTTGGTGAATTTGTTTTTGATTGTTTTGTTGGCTTTGGTTCGTTTTTAAGCATAAATTCTGAACAAAAAAATAAATCGAGGTATGTATGTATGTGCGTGTATCTAATACATGGTAATTTTAAAACGTAAACAAAGAAACCAAGCAAACCAAGAGATAGTAAACAAACTAATTTGTATGTAGTTTAATAATACATAATAGTCACAAAAACGGAAACAAAAAAAAAAAAGAGAAAAACTATGCAAAATAACCAAAATTGAGACTGTAAACATGCAACATGAAGCAGAGAATAAGATGAAAAGTAAAGCTTATAAACTATAGCTCTTAACTCGTAAAAAAAACCCAAAAAAAAACCGAACAGAAAAATATCAGAAGAATAGGCCTTGGGACTTATTTTTTTCACCACACTGGGAATACTGAACTTTGATAACACAATTCCCCAAGAAGTGTGCTGACATCTATATAAAACAAGACCGAAAAAAGAGGTGGTGAGCGAAAAGTACACCTTATTAAAATTTTAACATGAAATAGGCTACCTACATAAGTTCGTGTAAGAATTCCGTTGATGGAACAGCAATTTATCAGATAGTTTAATTTCAATTTTTTTAAGTTAGCTGCAATTGTTTTAGTGTTGTTTGTTTTTCGATCACATTTTGTATTCGAGGAAGATAACGATATATGTAGATCGATAAGCGATAGAAACACCTACACACAGTAAACACACACACCCACTCGACCATTTTTGTTAACTATGTATGTATAAATGAATGTGAAGCGCTCCTAAGGTTATTTAAGAACTAAAATACATAGTTGTATTATTTGTTACATGTAAGCATTAATTAACTACGACAACATAAGCAGGCTAAGAAGTGCTAAAAATTCTCACTGATACTTATTTGAAGTGTGAATAGTTTTAACGGTTACTGTTGCTGAAACGGCCAAACACATACACACGATGAGAGATAGGCATTTAGCATATAAATACATTCTGATAAACCAATTGTAACGGGTTTTAGACGTATAAGTGTTGCGTATTGTTTGAAAATTTTGTATACACGCGGCTAATACATACATACGTACATACAGTTAGTCAAGAAAGTGATTTGACAAAATAAAAACCATTCTTGTTTTTAAAAATACTCAAGTTCGATTAAAATGATTCTTTTCAACTTGTTCTAAGTACCACAGACAAGAATAATTAAATATGAAATAAAATATAAGTCAGAAAAAAATATATTTGTTTTTCAGAGAAATTGTGTAAGTTTATTGTGTCGGAAACCACTTTCTTGACTAATTGAATGTATTTTATTTACTTACCACACTAACACACACTCACTTAAACATACAGAATTAGTTAAATGAGATGTTTTTGGGTCGTTTTCTAGACTTTTTCTACTCGTACTTTTAGAGATACTAACATTAAAAACGAACCAGGTAAAGCGTTAATCCACTGATTATGTAATTAAGATGGACAAAGTTAAATACATACATACATACATAGAGAGAAACCAAACATAATAAATAAAATTAGAAAAAGAACGCAAGAACACGGAAATACATACATACTTACATACATATAATGACAAAGAGAGAGAGAGAGAGAGAGAGAGAGAGAGAGAGAGAGAGAGAGAGAGAAAGAAAGAGCATAAAAGTTGCAAGGTTTTAGTTTACGGTAAACTTAATGAAATTTTTTATAATGTATTTATACATACCTAAATTTAAATTTTAAATTAATTTTTTAATGTAATACGAACACAGTGCCTAAGTAATATCAAAAACAAAACAAAAACAAAAATACAAAAACGAGTAATAAGCGATGCAAGTATAAGAGAACAAAATAACTGTCAAGGACATTGTTGCAAAAATACACATACTACTGATTGATTGATGAGTAAATGAAACAAAAAAACATTCGATGCGACTAAATTCAAAAAATTCAAGCAACTAACTAAGCACATAAATACATAAACATTAACGATAACGATTACGATAACGATAACTGATTTGCAATAATTGTATAAATGTAACAGACATAATTAGCACTTACCCCCAAACACTTCCCCTCCTACAGACCGCTAAGTACGCTAACTAAGCTAAAATACCATACTAATAAATATAACAACGTACCCCCTACATACGTCTCTCTTTCATACAAATTATTTAATATATATGTATATACATATGTATATATGTATATGTATTTGTATGTATTGAATCTTAATATGATATTTGGAAATTCAAGAAATGAACCCAATGATCTTTTATTTAGTGCATATGCTAATTAATTTGTTGTCCAAATACGATATATATATAGAAGAAATAGAAAATCTAGGCATTTCAAGTACCCAAAATGACTTAATTGCAAAGTGAATAATTTATTTAATTTTTAATATATTTATAATAATTGGTTCGCATATTGCATTGGTTTTAGGCATTATTTATAAACAAAAAACCACTAGAAAAAGAACAAATACAACAAGTAAAACAAAGCAAAGAATGAAAAAAGAATATGAGATAACAAGTATATCGATAATTTAATTTTGGAAAATTCAAGTTCTAATTTAATTGTTTACTCCCTTTAAATAATTGCTAAAAATACACGAAATGAATTACAAAAATATTTCTATTTATGTTTAAAATTAATGTAGTTTGTAAAAAAATGAAGTTTTAAGCAAAAAAAAAAATACTTTGAATATATATACATAAATTGCAAGTAAATAGAATAAATGTCACTCACTCTTTTTATTTAACCTGCATTGATCATTATTCATTGGTTCTAAGATGTTTTGCTGAAGATGCAAACTTTCGTTTATCTTAAAATGGTTGAATTACAGCGTTTTTATTTTTTTTTTATTTTTGGGTGGAATGAGGGTTTAATTGGGTTTTTTGAGTTATCCGAACGGTAAATTGTATTGAACCTTTCAAATTATCAACCATTTACTTTTTTAAAATATTATATTAACATTTGATTTTGAAACACGAGAAAAATAATTACTATAAAATTATATTTTAAAAATTTGTTTTACTTGAAAAATATTTATTACTTGGAAACTACTATCAAAATTTAGAAATTTATTTAATTGGAAATGTTGGAAATTATTGCTTTAACACTTTTGAGTGGTACTTTATTTTTTGCAGCCAATGTAATTAAACCGGTTCATGTGGGCGGTTGGATTCGCCTGGGAATTCATTTGGTTTTTTTCTCAATGGCCACGGGTATAGTTTATAATATTGTGAGTTTTTTTTTTAAACAATTGCATTTTTTCGATTTATGTTCAAGTCTTTTCACTTAGCGCTGAGGTTTGTGGAGGAAAAGAAAATAAGTACAAGTATTTCAAAAAGATGTACATATTTATTTGCAAATCATAAGTAAAAAAGAAACATTTTGAAAGTTAAATTAATGTATGATATGATTTTCAGCTCAAGTCATAATGCAGCTGGACTTGGATACTATGAGAGTTACTAACTAACTATGGTGAGCCTTATAACATGATGACTACTTGGCTAGGCGCCGTCTTGTGGTTGGTGTGGTGGGTGTGCCAGTTGGCGGTTTTGGTATCTGAAAGTAAGATCAAAACTATTATAGCTGATCTCGATGAAGATCCCCTTTTGTTCGACTTACCGAACGTATGGGCTTCGGTGTGAGTGAATTTGCTGGCGGTGGTTCGCGTGGTTGTGGTCCATCCGGATGACCCACCACGGTTACTGCAACGGGTCTTTGCTCTGAGCTGGCACGCTCCGTACTTTCACTACGCGAGTTGGAGCCGGAACGCTTGAACATGCCGGACAGACGACCACGTAGATCCTTTTTGCTTGATCTCATGTCGCTCGCTACGCTTATGTCCGAGTCAGATCCTTGAATCTACACACATATATTCATAAGTAAAAGGTTGATTTTCATATTTTGTACAGTCTGTTGACTCACCGATATTTCACTCTCGGAATTGCGACTGCTTTTGGTCAGACTGCGTAGCTTGCCCATGAGACCCTTTTCTTTTGCGAGGCCCACGTGGTATGTCACTTTGTGTAGAGCCGCCGGACAGACGGGAGTCGAGACGTGAGTCTAGGCTGGAGTCACGCACCAATCCGCCCAGTTCCGAGTCAATGGACTGCATGGAGGATACGCTGCCATCGTCCTGACGCCAAATATTCTGCAAGGTTAAGAACCTTAGAGGACGATTCTCGCTTGGCCTCTATAATAGCTGGCCTACCTGATCCCTTTGTATGGAGTGATCCAAGGACAAACTTTTGCGTATCAGGCTGCCATTGTTTGCTGAATTACGGGAGATGCGGCCGCCACCGCGTTGAGATCCTGCCGCACTGGCCACGGAGCTGGTGCTGCCATGATGATCATTCTCCTGCGATGCAGCGCGTCGCAGATTGCCACGACGCATTCGACTGCGTTCTTGTTCATCCTCATTGACGCGTTGGAATTTGCGGAGTTCCTCGGATGCCTCGGCTAAACGAGCTAGGACACTGGTGATCTGTGCGCTGCTCAGCGTCGGCGAGGGACTGCGACTGCGACGGACATTCGCCTGTTCGGGTCGCAGTGTATGCTCCCCGTAGGTTGAAGAAGAAACTCGAGCGGATGCTCCGCCAACGATTTTGAGGTCTGGCGCAATTTTCACCAGCTCATCAACGGTTTGAAGCAGTGCACCCACTTTACGTTCCCCACCATCTTGCTCTAAGCGCCGCTTGATGAGCTCCTTCTCATAGCGTTCACGCTGAAATTAATGAAGGAGAGATCGTAAAGAAGGAACTGATTGTACAAAGGGAAGACATACAGTAAAACGTAAAAAAAGGAATCGTAAAATGGTGAACAAATATGTATACAGAGAAGAAATCGGGCAAAGTGGAGTAATCATAAGGATCAAAGGAGAAGACTTTGCAGTGAGAAAAAAGACCGTAGAGAGAAAAGAAATTGTAGATAGACAAGAGATCGCAGAAATAGGGGAGATGCAACTATAATAAGAATAAGGAGAGATCTAAAAGATCACAATTCGAGGGGAGATCAAAAGGAAAGGTGAAACCTTAGAGGGAGAGAGGATAGATATCGTATACCAAAGAGAGGCGGAAACGTAAGCAGATCAATGCAAAAACTCACCTCTCGTCTTAACTTCTCGTTGGACGTTCTAAGCTTGGCATGAACATCCCTCAGCTCAAGCAGATCGCATTGCAGCTCGGCAATTTTTTTGCGTCCCTCCTCCATTTCTTCCTCCGTCGCACGCTTCGTTTGATCCAGCTTCCGCTTGGACTCCAGACGCTCCTTGTCGCGTTCTCTTTCTACCTCGAACAGAGTTTGTCGTAGATCGCGAGCTAAAGTTGATGTTTCCTGTAGAAGACGCTGCTGATCCTCGCGCTCCTTTTGCCAGGAGAGCTCCAGCTTGGTCTTCATACCGGGCAATTTTGTGCTACCCGACCCAATGACACGTTCCTCCTCAAACTCGTTGAGCTTGGATTGCATCTCGGAAATTTTGATTTCACTAGCACTACGCTCGGAGACGAGCTCCGTCTTAACTTTACTAGACTCTAAACGGGATTCCACCAGCTGATCCTCCAGGTGACCAATCTATACAAGAGAGAAAGAGATATCACACGATATCCTCGAGAGTTTGGAAAGCTCCTCGTACCTGTTGCTCAAGATAGGCTATCTTGCTCTTATCATCATCATCGCTGCTGTGCATGGAGCTGCGACTCTGGCGTCCAGTATTGTTGGCTTTGAGATCACCGATCTTCTTTTGCGCCACTTCCAACATCTGCTTGAACGCATCTCTGTCCTTCTTAAAGCGTTCACATTGGCGCTACAAAGAGGTAGTTGTATTAGAAGACTCCGTTTAGCTTATCTGAGGAGACTTACCTGCATGGATGTGAGTTCTCCGCTAAGATTCTTCACCTGCTGCTCATAACGCAAGCGCGTACAGGCAACCTCGGACTTTAGCTGAAGCTCAGAGGCTTGTAATCTAAAAGGAGAATAGTTCAAGAAAAAGAAAGATCAGTAAAAATCGAGGATGACTCAAATGAAAGTTAGAGTTAAAAAGAGACGATCAGTCGAAAGGAAAGCTTTAAAATTATTATTTTTCAGTTAACGCTTCCACAGTCATTTTGCAGAAAATACCCACTAACTCAGGGAAATTTTCATTCATGTTGGTATAAACCATTTCGTGGGATAAACCATTAAGTTAATTTCGGCAAATCCCAAGTAAACTTGAAAAATATTTTGTTATTAATGTATTTCCAGATTTCTAGAAGCAGTTGACTATATAAGAAGCTGCAGTCTCCCTAAAAGTATTAGTTCAAGACAAGTCAATAATAATGAAGTTCTTCTCTTTTGTCACCATATTTGTATGCGGTTTATTGGCTCTGGCCAGTGGTAAGTACAACTATAATACACTCTTACATTAACTATAACTCAATTTTTTGTATCATTTAGGCGACCCAGTGGCCGAACCGGGTGATTTCATAATTGAAGCTGATTGCACAAAATGCACTATTAATAATTGAACTTGAAGCAAACAACGTGTTAGAAATGCAAATTTTATTTTAATAAAAATATAGAAAAAACCATAAACCATAAAAAATGTTTTTTTTTTTAATTGTATCTTTTTTTTTGTGGCATAGATTCTGTCTGTTTTCTAAAAAATGGCACAATTTGGAACCAAAACGTCGGACATACGGACAATGCGGACTAAGGTTTTAAGTATTAACTTTATTAATTTCCTCATCAAAATCGGGAGAAATTAAATGTAGCTTTAAATATTTTTGGATTCGACATCGGTATTATCCTCTAATTAAAAGTAACCGTAAGTGTTACAAACTGCACACACCAATTATTTTAATAATAACTATATAAAAATTAAATTAAATAAAAAAAGGGAAATAATGATAAAAAAAAACATAGATTAGTTAAAAAAAACAATTAAATAGAATTGGTAAGCTTATTATAAACATTAAGTATTATCTATACATTTAACAAATAATTGCAAGAAAAAATTATGTTTTTTTTGCTTAATTCGAAAACATAGTTCGCATTCATTGCGAAATTCGCGCATTGTTGATTATACTTTAACCTCTAATAACCTTGCTCATTTTAAAGACATTTTATTAATTATGGGATAAAGCTTGTGTTATTGGGATGGGTTTTTTTTGCCTGATAAGCGCCTTTATTTGCCTCTTTATAATCGATCCGTTCTGTGTCTCGAGCTCAGTTGCATTCGGAACTTCTAACCTGAAGATGAAATACTTCGCATTGCTAATTGTGGTTCTAGTTGGGCTCAGCTCTAGTCTGGGTATGTCCCGCAGACCACAAATGCTTTTTAAAAAGTAATGTTCATCTTAAGAGTTCAAAAATTGTATATACAAAATATAAATAATAATCTTCTAATATATATTGAGGCTTCAAGTTTAATTGAGCATATCTGAAGATATCAAATTATTACATACTCTAACTTGAATTTTGGAAAGATAGTAGCTGTACGATATAGTAATCTTATAGTTTCTGGACCAAAAATTCGGACTTATGTCAAGTTTTATCAACAAACATAGATTTTAAGAGATTGGTTATTTTATATATTATTTATGTCATCTCTCCTTAAGTGGGTGATACTTTCTGTGAAAAAAAAAATATAATACCCTGTTCAGAATATAATAATAGTTTGTGGCTGGGGTATTTTCCAGGGACGGTAAATAATGATTATTTTGTTGTTTTTTATCAATTGAAAAAATCATTCACTTCTAGTAACTTTTAACGGACGCGAAAAATACCAACATTTTTCTTTAAGGGTAATCCATGCAATTTTACCATGAATTTTAAATTTATAATTTTTATGTTTTTACTCATAAAATAATCATTATTTTTGAACAATAAATATAAAATAAAAATAAAAAATATTTTTGAGCATAAAAATAAATCTTGCAAAATAATGATTATTTCTTGAGAACTTATAAAGATTACAGTCCCTGGTATTTTTAGCTTCCAAATATATAAGATACTAAAACACTACCAGCAACGATTCAAAACAAATAACTGTAAAACAATTAACAATCATACATTCTTTTTTCTATCTTTGAGTCGATCACTCAAAAGTGAGGATCAGTTAAAAGAGAGAATCTGTCAAAGGAAAGTAAATGTAAAAGGTAGTAATCACACAAATAAGAGGATCAGTCGGAAGAGATCAGCAATTAAAAGAGAGGCTCAGAGGAAAGGCGAGTATCAGTCGAAAAAGATAAACTACTCACTGTGACTTCAGTTCCTTGATCTCAGCCTCGCGCCGGGCACCGTGACCGTTGAGTGAAGATTGCGCCTGTTCAATGCGATTGAAATCACTCAATTTGCTGTTCAGATCGTCGTTATCCTTTCTCAGTTGGAAGACCAGATCGATGTTCATCTCATTCTCGCGACGCAATCGTTCATATTCATGCTCCTTCTCGGCCAGCTTGTTCTTCAGCATGGAACGCTCGTGTTCTCCGCTGTTGCCAGTCTTCAATGTCTTGGCCTCCAAGTCGACGATCTTCTTCTGGGCCTCGTTAAACTTTTTAGCCATGTCGGTGCGTTCAATGCGTATGGTGTCCATATCTGCCAGTTTATACATGGCGGCAGTCAGTTCGGTTTGAAGACTTTGCTTCTCTGTTGTCAGCTGGGCACGCATCAGGATCGTTTCTTCCGAGAGTTTCTCCCAGTGATTGTTTAGATCTTCATATCGCTTTTGTTCTCCATTTAGCGTGGTTTGTGTCTCCTCCAGTTGCTTCTTTAGCTCCTGCACTTGTTTACTCTCCGATTTGCTGGATTTTGCTTTTAGATCCTTGATGTCCTTCTCAAGAGATGCCTTCGTTTTCTCTGCCGCCTTTTTGGTACTGAGAAGTTCAGCATCTAGTTGCGTGATCTTTGATTCTAGTTTTTCCCGTTCCTTAGTTTGCTTCTCAAAGTCTTTTTCCAGACTGGACAACTTATCCTTCTCTCGCTTATTTTGTGTCTCCATTGAAGATTTGCTGGCTTCCGATTGCTTCAACTGACTTTCTTGTTTCTTCAACTTGTCCTCGAGTTCTTTGAGCTTTGTATTGAGCTTCTTGGCCTCCTCGTCGCTTGCTTTGAGCTTCTGTTCCAGCTCCTTGGCCTTGCTGCTGTTGCCGTTGAGCAGCTTCAAGCGTTGGACATCTCCCTCCGCCAGAGCCAATTTTTGCTTGCATTTCTGCAGATCCTGCTCCAAGGATTCCTTGCTCGTTTGCAGCGTCTTCAGTTGATTGGCAGAGCAGCTTCCCACAATCACACGCATCTCACTGATCTCGTCCTCCAGCTCCTCGACCCATTTCCTTAGGTGACTCTTTGGCGTCAGATCGTTGACTCTTTTGGGAGTCCTGGAGGGTAACTTTCCATCCGCCTCCAGTTGCATGCGCTTTACCCTGGCGGTCAGTTCATCCCTTTCCTTTTGGGCTAGAGCCAGTGCATCCTTTAGCTTTGGAAGCTCAGCTTCGCCATTCTTCTCCACGGATCCCGACTTTCTCAATGTCTGCAGCTGAAGACGTTTGTTCTCCTTAGCGAGTTTATCGTTCTCGGTCTCCAGAATTGTCAACTTGCTGAGCTGTGTCCTCATAGTCTCCGCACTTTGCTCCTTCTCCTGTAGGTTCTTCTTTAGCAAGGTAAGCTCTTCGTTCAGTACCTTGAGCTTCTTCTCTGCCGCACTCGAGGAGCTGCCGAAACTTAAAAGAGATCCTTTGCTACCATTGCTCATATCCTGTCGCAACTTTGCCTGCAATTCCCGAACATATTTCTTGGACTCGGCATTCTCCTTCTCCAGATCCTCGACCTTGAGACGCAGTATTGAAGCCTCCTGCTCGTTCAACTCCAGGAGTATACGCAGTTCGGCAGGATCATCCTCATCAGAGATGCCTTCATCCCGATCGGCGTGAACCTCAGGCGCCAATCGATGTGGATGGGGTGCAGGACTTAATCTGCGAGCTGTATGAAAAGTAAATAAAAGTGTTATTAGGCTGTCTACAATTTTGATTGTATTTCTTTATAGCATGCCGGGTATCCATGAGCTTAGTTACTTTAGTTAGTTGCAATTTGGAAACGCTGTTAGTCACATTTTATGAGCAGCCGCAAAAAAATGGCAAAAAATTATTATTGAATTTATTCATTAAAAAAGCGCATGAGAAATATCGTTAGTTCAAGATGTTAAATAGGCAATTTTCAAATAGACGATTCAATTGGGATATTTTAACTTTATTCGATAAAATCCCAAGTAAATCAAATCTTTTGAGATTAGTAAATGTTTATAAGGGATGTGAGTAATTATTAAATATCTATCTCAAGTTGTATTTGGTTTGTTTTTTGTAATTAGGTTTTACTTTGATAACAAATTTTGATCGTACTTCTTGAGCGCGTTGCCATTTTTTTCAACTGCATCATCAAAGACTCATTTTCATCCTCGAAACGAGTCACCTTTTTCCTCAAATGTTCAGCCTGAAATGTAAAACACACATTTGATTTTATGTAAAATTATTTTGTTATTTTGATAAATCCATTTCTAGTAAATATTTTCGTTTTCGAGGATAAAAACTGTGCCCTGTCAAGTGAGCTATACCAATCTAAAGCTGACGCAGATAAACGCTAACTACGGGATTAGCTTTCAGTAAAAAAAACATATTTACATAGAAATACGAGTATTATTAAACAGAGTGAAACAAGAAATTGAGCTACACTACATTTACGGACTGATCACAACCAACAAAGGCCAAAACAGTTAAGAGATTTTGTATTAAGATATTCAGTAGCTTTAAGGGTTGTCCTCTTCTTTTAAAATTTTCACAGGCACTAAAATTTGAGTGTTGTTTTTTTATACAGCTGAAATTTTAGTTGAGATATTTTCTACCACTTATATTCTATTCGGATTTTTGCAACTAAAATTGTTGCTGGAATCGATCTCACTACTACTAGATTATTAATTGGGAATTATATCTCCACAGTATTTATAATTGGAATTTTTAATTAAGTGCAAATATTTGTTGTTTTAAATAAAAAATATTTTTTTTTAATCATGGAAAACTGCGTATCAGTACACCCGTCAGTAAGAGGGTAATAGAGTATGATAGTTTAGTGCTTAAATTTTAAATGTTTTCTTAGAGGAATAGAGAAAGATAATTTTGTGGCCACGGGTTTGAACTCGATGTTTAAAAAGTACAAAGGATCAAATTGTTCTCCCAAGTGGGAATATAGCTGTACAAAGTTTAAATACAATTATAGAAGGAGAGGTATAAGAGGCACACTTGACATATTTAGTAACACCTGTAAATCTCTAGAATTTCCTATAAAAACTTAAACATTTGAATTTCAATCAATCAGGGGTGCCACAGAAATTAAAACCAACCGAAAATCTCCCAAAAATGTATGGAGATTTGGGACATTTCCTGTTGGAATATCTTTTCCCTGTTTTGACCCATGGGTATTGTGATGTAATAGAAAGTGGTTAGGTGCTAGGTACCTGCACTAGACCTAGCCAAAAGTACATGAGAAATTGCGCTTGGAAAGAGCAAGGAGGTGGAATTGACAGCCCTGGTCGAAGATGAGGGTGCAAAAAGCGACACAAACGGTGAAGATTCACGATCAACTGAAAGATTTCTGGCATTCAGTTCTAAATTGGTTTGTGTGGAACAGTTGGAGTAGTCCACCAAGATTGTTTGTGTGCCTAGTTCATCTGTTTTGGGACGCGTATTGGAGGCAGCATCACGTTGAACTATCGAGGCTGTCTGTGTGGCACGTGGAAACCCTAAAGGTATGGCCAGCATGTCACCCGTTTGTGTGCCACGATTTAGCTGGGAACGATGTCTAGACGTCTTAGATCTGAGCTGACGCAGCTTTACGTAAAGTTGACAAGTTATTAATCAGAGATGAGCATAGTTAACACATGATCTTACCTCTTCCTCGGCAAATTTTAGTTGATCCTTCAAGTCAGTCTCGCGCTCAATAGAGTCCTGTAGTTCCCGCTGCAAATGCTGTGGATCTTCCTGTGATCCACCACGTGTCAAAGACTCCCGCGTGATTTTGCCATCCGCTGACGTGGATTTACCTAATGCACCCAACATGGGCGCCTTCTTTTTTCCGGGATTGCGCAGTTCTTCCGCCTCGGTCTGAAAGAAGGTCAAACATTTAAGCAGACAGAAAATGTACTAATAAAAATAATTCTTTATTCAACCCAAAAAAAAATATTATTATAATAATACATTAATCTTGGCAAAATTATTAGAGCTTAAAGTTATAAAAAATATATTTAAAAAACAAGTGGGAAAGGCTATGGTCCAGATCCCGACCATAGGATACCCGTTACTTATTTCAATACATATAAAAGAACTTAAAAGAAATAGCTTGTATTACTTTGAAAACATTAAATCGCCATAACTGCTTTACTACTTGTCCGATCTTAATGAGATTCAGTGGGATAATAGATAATATTACCATATAACGTTAATTACCATAAATACTGTATTATCTTAAAAGGTGATTGTGTTGCCGAAAGGGGGCGTATCAAAAATTTAAAACAAACTTGACCTGCGTGTGGATTATAGAAATCTGTGTGCCAAATTATTTGTTAAGTAACGGGTATAAAAATGGTTGACGAAAAAAAAAGTTGCGTTTTCTAGATGAACAAAATTTATGTAAATGCAGAATGAATTTAAGGGGTCAAACCATGAACTAAATAGTATTCCTCATTTAAAATCGTTAATGATTGGTCAAATCCGTCCGTTGAGTTTGACAAAGTTATGCGAGCTAAAGGTCTTTTAAAAAATCATTATGTTCAATTGCTTAGAATTCTCGATCTACTAAAATTCTTTAATTTAATCTTTAGGAAAATAATTCGGCTAAGATAAAATCGCTTGACTTAAATAATTGTAATTTTTTGTGGAGTTATAAGTAAGAAATACTTGATTTGTTCTCTGTGCGTGAATTCCTTTCATAATTTACTTCACTCACCTGTAGTTTGCGGGTTAATTCGCTGGAGAAACGCAGCTCCTCCTCCAGTTTCTTGACCTTGGCGGACAGCTCGGCATTGTATGAGCTTTGTCTCTCCTGCTCGAGTGTTTCGATCTTGCGTTCGCTTTTCTTTAGCTTGAAACTGAGAATGCGACAGTTTTTGGTGGCCTTTTCGAGATCCTTTTGCAAATTGGTTTTAGCCTTGACCTCATCATCACGGAACGTATCCTGCACCTCATCCATTTCTGCCTGTAAATTGATAATCTCCTTTTTGGCCGATTGATTCTCCTCCATGAGCTCCTCGCAGATTTGCTCGGCTGCCTGCAGCTTCCGTTTCAGCTCGGACTGACTGTCCTTGTGCTCCAGCTCCTTCATGCGTTGATTTAACTTGCGTTTATCCTCCGTCACGCGATCCAACTGCTCCTTCATTTCGTTCAGCTTTTGCTGAAGGATAAGGGCCTCCGAGGCGGCGGTACGATTGGAGGCTGTGTCCATGGAGGCCAATCTTCTAAGCAATATATCGCTCTTCTCACGCTCTGCACGCTCAGCTCGGGTTTTCATAGCCTCCAATTCGGTGCGCAGGGTGGCCATCTGATCCTTTAGGGTTGCCGCTGTAGTTGCTCCGATTCCCGCCGTTGTTGCCGGTAGGGATTGTCTTTTGATATCCTTGCTATTAATGGAGCTAAGACTATTGTTGGTTTCCGTTTCCTTGCGACGTGTGCTACTCGAGCTGGAACTGGAACTGGAAACTGAGGCTTTGGTTTCCATGGCACTTGATGATGTTGATATGGAGGAGGACTTTGATGGGGTTATTGCTGCTGAGGATGTGGTGGTAGTGCTGTTACTAGTCACAGTTGCCACAGCTGCAACCTTTTTTGGTGGCAAAGAGGCACGTTTGAGTTCCGTCTGCTGGTTGAGAGTTGTGCCGGATTTACTGCGCTCCGGTCGATCCGGCGGTGGCAATGTAGTCTCGCTATCCCTACGATTTAAGAGGGGATTAGCTATGATCCTCAGCTCTACTCTATCACTTACTCTTCACGTCGTGGCACGGAGCGTTCCCGACTGTTTTCTCTCGAGTTCAGGCTTCGCTGTTTCTTAAGCAGATTCATTTTGCGCACACGCTCGGCAAGACTGTCTGTCGATAGGATGACTAGCTCATCTGGAATACTTGAAGTTTTACTTGGGGAGGAAGTGACACGGCCTTGCGTTAGCGTTTGTTCCACCTGCCAAAATAGAATCATACCAAATATAAAGAATCGAAATTATGAAATCTTGAACACGAAAAAGATTTAATACCCTATCAGAGAACTGTACATAAAAATAAAATTTAATTAAAGAGACATTATAAGGAACTACTAACCAAATAACGAATTTTTAATTCAATTAGTTATAATATCCTCAAGAACAAATTAGTTTTTCATACAAAAAATAATTTTATTATAGAGCTTTCCTAGGAAAGCTATACGATATATGTAGCGGTCAGTTTTGCACCAAATTCATATTCTGTGAGATTGGTTGATATATTTAAAAATAATACAGACTTTTTTTTTAATAAAGGAAGTATTTCGAGCGATCTTAATAATCTTTGTAAATATATAAAGGCTAAATTGCCCTAATCTACGAGACGAAGGCCCAAGTAGCTAGTGCTCTTTAAAAATTCATCACCTTTTGTATTGTATACTTGATTTATAATTATAAAATAAAAAAAAAAAAAAAAATATTTTAACTTGATGTATAAGCGTACACCAATATATATTCTGTGATATTGGGTGCGATATCTCAAGAAACAAAAAAGTACTGCATACTTAAGATTAAATTTCGTCTGATCGTTCTATGGCAGCCAAATAATATAGTTATCTTTCGTTATCAAGAATATATGTTAAAGTGCATCGATTTGTATGGCCCAAAAAAAAAAATGACAAATGGTTCCCCATATTCGTAATTTACGGTCAATTCTAAAATGTTTTAACCAAGAAACCATAGTTCTAATATCAATTCCAAGTCTCCTCTTTTTGAGTTGAATAATGTATTTTTATATTTTTAGTATGAATTATTACCATATCTTTAGTATGACAATATTATGAAACATTCTGCGTGGGTATATAATATGTATACACTCTAAAAAACACTTTACCTCATTGATGTCTAAGGCGGTTGTGTGACGTCGCGGAGGAACCGGAAGCTTCAAGGTGACAGCCACATTGTGATCGTCGACGGGTCGTGACACCGTCAATGTTGACGCAGCTGATGAACGTTTTGACGCCGCCGCCGCCGTCGCTGCCTCCGCAGCCTCATCGATGTCCGGCGTGGAGGCCCAGGACTGCGGACGTTTCTTTAGCTCTACATTGAAGTGGACAACTGAGTTGAGTAAAAGCAGCGTCAAGTGCAGTGAAGTGCGGCAAATGCAAGCAGTGTCAATCACACAGTCACAGTCACAGTGAGACGAGATCACATTCACAGTCACAGTATGGTTGGGTTCCACAAATGACCGTTAGCCAATCAAATTGCGGTAAATGTGGATTACATCAGCGAAACAGCACAGCATACACGATGGTAGTACAAAAATCATGGTAGTATTTAACGTTAACGTTATGTAGATTAGTGTAGAGTGAGACAGAGAATAGAGACATAGCACGAAAGAGACAAATAGATAGTTAAGATAGAGAGATATGTAGATGATACGAGCACACGGTACAGTAATTTGTGCAAGAGTTTCAGTTAAGATCATGATATATCCATTCACAAACTTATGTTTGACTTTTTGATCGTTTAAATTTAAATTTATAAGAAATAAAATATTTGATTGGTTTAAATGACAGTGTTGCCGCCTATCTTATTAAATTTTATAATTATTGTTGCAACGAATTTATAATATGAAGTTTCACAGAATTAATAAAATAAAAAGGGACTTAGTTTTACAGCCTAATAACAAAACATTTTACGTTATAAAAATTAATTCTATTTTTAAATAAAATATTTTAATAAATCTTAATTTTTAATTAAATAAACAATGGGTGATCGATGAATCCAGCTATTGTACTTAAAATCTGAGTAAATAATTCTTAATATGAATAAGCTGTTTTCCATTGTGCACGTTGGGGCATATATAATATACATATATGCATAAAAAATCATTCACTTTGTGCATTTTTAAAGTACTACGAATCCTTGAGTGTACAATTCTTGCGTAAAAACAGCTAAGGAAACTTCACAAAATTAACAAGAATGTTTGAAAATATTTTAGTATGAAATAGAGTTTGTTTTTGAACAATATTGCAAAGTTACAAAACTGGAAATAAACATATAATATTAGGTTTCAGAAAGAACTACAACTACTTGATAAGAATTTGCACACAAGTCAGAGTTAAGTGTTAAGAATTAGTTAAGTAAAACATTTTCAGTTGAAATACTTCCTAAACGTATTTAATTTCTAGTAGAGAGTATTTATAAGAAAAGAGTGTAGATCCTATATAAAACTCGTACCTATATCATTACTATTGTTAGCATTGGCGCTGGTTAAGTTCTGCGTTGATGTCCAAGTACGCGATGAGGGTCTGAGAGAAATTTGGAATAGTTTCATTTATCTTATCAAAGTCTTTAAAGAAAATTCTTTAGATTACGCCTACCGAGAGCTTTGAGCATCTGAGAGATTTGGAGAGGATGCGGCCACATCGTCACCCCCTCGTCGGGCTCCATGTTCTTTGTAATCACGAAAACATCGCTTACATCTTGTGGGATAACGTGTCTGGGGATGAAAGCCAAGTGGGCAGAGCTGATCGCCTTTCAGCGATGGGTACAGATGATGCATCTGTTTTTATATGAATTGTCAGCTTTGCTTTTTCTGAAAATTAAACAAATTAATAGTGAGATCACGATTACGTTTTTGTCATGCATATAACGATTACCAAATTTATTACTTCATACGTTTATATTATATACCCGTTACTTTTATTGGGCCACGCACCTTAAACTTGCATAGTATTAACTAAATTTAAGCGTTTTCATTGTGAACAACGAAGTGGAATTTTGGCATTGATCCAAGTAAGCAGAAGAATGTTGTACATCAAATGTAGAACATTTTGTGTCAAAGAGACGTTTTTATCTGTTTTATTTGTATTCTGTAATTCTATAAACCAATCAAGCATGTTACATCTTCTTTGTCTTATGATAGATACGTGTCGAATGCATCTTAAGTAATTTATTTTTATTTTTACAAGTTTTTAGACCAAAAAACCATGTGCAATTTGTGTCTAATCATAAAAAGGGAAAAAACTTACGAAATGGAATCATCTTTCTGATTTTGAAATCGATAAAATACGATCATTAAAAAACTAGCAGAATATAGGGAGAAAACAGAAGGGTAGAAGAAATTACAGAAGGTATCAAGTTTTTACCTTGGATAATTCTTATATGTCAAAAATAGATAATAGATAAATAAAGTTTACAAAAACTTTTTTTTTTAAATATTCTGGCTGACAATCATTATTGTTACTATTAAAACACTTGTTCCGTTTATACCTTATCTAAGACTTTCTCAGATAATTTGATATATTTAAATTATGTTTTTGCTTATTTAAGTTAGGGAACTTTAAAATATACATACATATTTACGTAATCTTTAAAAATATTTTAAGATTATTTTTTAACCAAAACGCCAAGTGAAAATCTATGAAATTCCAAAATATCTGTCTGTAATTTCAATTCAATTCAAATTTACGAGCTAATTGAAATGAATACCTGAATAACACGAACAAGTTCTGAAAGGCTTCCTAACATAAAAACAAAAAATAGAAGGAATATACGAGTACTCAGATGTTATGAGTTTATTTGTAAATATAAACAATAACAAATGTTTATTGTATCATGGACTACTTTATGTATATTTTAGTGCAGGGAGAGTCGTAAAGTGAGCGAGAGAGTAAAGAAAGAGACGATCTTTCTCTCTTCACAGGTGGGAAATGCGCATACAAAAAACTTTGCTTTGCGCATGTTTTTCAATAAATTGAGTGAGTAAATTGCATGAATATTCACAACTCACTCAAGAGAGAGACAATTTCTCTTTAAGAGCACACTCTCTCTTTATGTAAGGGACACAAACATTGCAAATCCCCAAGCACGTTAAAAATAATTATCAACGTTTTTAACCTAAGTATATATATTTGTATAGATCCATTTTAGTTTGTCGCGATCGTTGCAAATATAGAATATTGAACTTACACAAAATGATTCCGCATTTAGATGAATTTGAAGCTGGGCAACTGGGAATGGGGCCACGGGAGGCACAGCTGCTGCATTTGCTCCTGATCTGTGAGACGACGACGGCGACGACGATCGCAAATAGTGCTGAATTTTTTCGAATGCGATTAATTGCGTAACCGCAAATCTGTTTGCAATAATCAAATAGCGAATTTAAGTCCTTTCAAATCACACAAAAATATGTACATAAATATGTTTCAAATTGTTAACTTATTATTTCATTCAAATTTTGATTTCTCGCACTATTTGAAAAATAATTTACATTTTGTCAGGTTGCGTTTGATTCGATTTTTAGATTTTTGGAATTTATTCACTTTGTTCAAATTTACGGCTGAAAATTAGCTGTGTTTTAAAAATAGAACACAATTTTCTTGAATGGCAGCGCACTTTTAATATATCCCATTAAAAGATATTCCTCAAATGCAATTTTCAACATATCTTTTGTATATTCTTTTTGTCACTGATTACAAAATATTTGTTTACTTTTCAATTACAAAACAACACAGAAAAAAAATGAATTATTAATTCACAATTTTCGAAATTGGATTTTTCACTTGACGCACATACATTACACATACATACACAGCTTTATGCATATACACGAATGTGTGTACATATATATATAATTTGGGATTTCTTTTGATACACTCGAAATATACTTATACAGATCGCTGCATCTCTTTCCCACCAATTGCACAGGCTAAGCGTTTTCCGGGCAGACGAGATTTCCTCGTAAATAAAAGTCGTTGCGAACGTTTTGAAAATCGACGAGAAACTAAATTTAAATATTTTTAAAAAGCTCAAACTAGCCACGGTGTGACTGCAAGTGGCTCGAACAGATTCTTTCTCACTCTCTCTCTCTCTCTCTCTCTTTACCATTCTCTCCGTCTCTTGGAGATGCGAAAATATTTCAGACCAAAGGTTACCCTGGAAGATAACTAGAAGGATTGTGTCGAAATATATACATATATAATTTCAACTTTTAATCTCAATTTATCAAAAATGTATATATAACAAGTTCAATAAATGTCATCTATATTTTTTTATCTATGGCAGTTAATTTCAATCGAAGTCGAAATCTTGAACCGGTATTAACCGTTTAAAATTGGTAACCACAACTGAAACATAATTTTTATATGATACCAAAACCGAAATCAGTTTTGAGCGAAAGAGAGGAGCAAAGTGTTACTTTACAGCACTTACGTCCCACATTTTGGAAGCACTTAAATGAAGTCCACATATTATTGGAGTTCAAATACAAGGTAGACTTCACATTATGGAATTTATTAAGAAATCATAAAGTCGACAGAGTACAACATGGATTACAAATTGTATTTATGTGTGTGTGGTGTTTTAGGTTTTGATGAATGTTGTTTTCCGCTATGTATAGACGTTATTTTGCATATATGTTATTTTTTTTGTATAAATTACTTAGAGATTATTAGTCGATACGAACTAATGCAGAGTAATAATCATATGTATGTATAGTAATGTATGCAAGTATGAACTAAATGGAGGTGCTGTGTAGGTGTGTGTTTATGTCGTTAATGCTTGGAAAATTAATAATGTGCCATTTGAAGCGAATACAAATTAACAATGATGATTGACTGACGATGATAATGCAACGTTGACATTGCTGTAACAGCACCTATCATCATGTTGCACTGGAACCCGCAATGGACTTCGCAACATCCTCCTCCAGTTCAGTTGCCGTCGCTGTCGGCGTCGCTGCCACCGTCGCTTTGCCAGATTCTGGCGTGCTATGGGCAGCAGGTCCGTTATTATTCTCATTGGCGTTTGTGTTCTCAACAGCATCCACAACAGTTATAGCTGTGGCATCTTCAACAGTGTTGGTTAACGGAGCAGCGCTAGAAGCGTTGACTGAGGCAGTGTTGTTTGCTGAATTATTGCTCGGCAGCTCTGGGCTGCTATACAACTGTATGACTGAATTGTTGTTCATGTTCTCCACTGAGGCACCTGATATGGACAGATCGTCGGCGGAGTCATCCGCCTGACTATCCGTTTGCACCGCCTTCTCCTCGAGCAGATGATCAGAGTCGCGTATGGGACGCTGCGCTGAACCGTAATGCTTTGAGATTTCCAGTAGTTCACGCAACGTTTCATTCTCCATGCGCAGCTGTGAAATTGTCTGCAGTTCCCGCTGCACATTCTCATCATCGGCAGTCGCCGCCCGATGCATTACCGCTGCCATTTCGTTGATTTTATCGCGCTGATCACGTATCACCTGCCACAGCCGTTCGTTGTACAGCTCTTTGAAATTGAATTTGCTATCGAGAACTTTGGTAACTGTGTGTTCGCGGTACTTTTGCATCATCAGTTCCATGGCCCGCTCGTAATCCTCAATGCAGATTTTCAGCTCGCGATTCTCTTTAAGGATTTCGGAGCTGTTGACATTTTGTTGCTGTATACGATTCACCATATCCACATTGGATTTGTTATTGGAGATGCGATTTAAGGACTCTATGTCGTCCTGATATTGTCGCAAACTCTCCACCAGACGATTGTTAGTCTCCGCCTCCTCCAACAACGCTGTTCCCAGTGCATCCAAATCCTTGACACGACTGGCCATGCGCTGCGCGTCCATTATCATCTGCCCCACCGATAGGTTCGACATATTGCCAGCCGCTCCTCTAAAACGATATTCCCCTCAAGATTGCAATTCCTTTTGTTTGTAGCAGACCTCGCTATCTGCAACAAAGAACGGTATAAGTTGGTTCTTAGACTTTCAATCGCATATGTATTTGCATTATTACGTTGTAGTTTGTTTAATATTATTATTTATCCAATCATTGAAATTTTACAAACAACAAAACCACCAAAAAAGTTACTATTAGAAATTTTGGTGCGACCCAATTATTTATAGGTGGTTTGACAGCTGACAGCTGAGAAGGTTGCCAGCATATTTTTCACAAGCAGATATGCATTCTGTGTTATCGGCTAACCAGCTGCAAGAAATATCGCCTTATCGACTTATCGTTCAAAATTTAAACTTCAAATATCAACTGCTTGTTATTTTTTAGGTGTAGTAAATTAACAAAAACGCTTAAAAAATAAGTAAAAGGGTGTATTGTGTTCGTTGGAATGTTTGTAACAGGGAGAAGGAGGCATGTTCGTCTGTCCGTCCGTGTGAGCGCCTAGATCTCAGAGACTATTAGAGATAGAGATACCAAACTTTCACACGCAGATTTCTATAGACCCCATGCAGGTCAAGTTTGTTTTACATTTTTGACCCGGCCCCTCAATCAAAATTAGATTTTGTTGTTTTTTCGGAAAGTTAGCAAAATTTATTGTCATTTATTTTTACAATACTATGAAGCTATCAGTACAGAATTTCAACTTATAAAGAGAGATGGAAGACTAACTACGCTTAAATTCGTACATTACTAGACTAAAGAAATGCACATGAGGATTAAACATCCCACAAATAATGTAATACATATCAACTAATATGAAGAAAACTAATTAAGTACTTAAGTGCTAATTGCATTTGTATACATAAGTACAAACTGTTTAAGTAGTTGTCTTTTTCTTTTTTTGAAGTTTAAAAGGCTTTAAATCAGAGGTAGAGGAGTAGCATATATCTAGATATATGAATATAGACTAAAGATCACGAGTTTATACGCCTACACTGTTCAGGCTGCCGGAGGAGAGATTCTCCGAGCGACTGGAGAGGCGGGTGCGCTTAAGAATGACACGTCCTGGCTTATTATTTGACTGCAGTCGAGGACTGTCCGCTGAAGTTGCAAGTGCCCCATCAGCTGGCTGATTGAGATTGTTGTTATTGCCACCGGAGCCGCCACCAGCAGCGGCACGTTCCAGCGTGCGCTGAGAGCGTCGCAGGGATGAGGAGGACATTCTGGCGAGTCCATTGAAGCCCAGTGTATCAGCATCGTAAACAACGGGCGAACGCTGAAAGTAACCCATATCATTGTCCTGTGTATCCTTGTCATCGTGCTGTTGCAACTGTTGTTGCTGTTGCGCCAGAGGATTCAACGTAATGTGGATATGTCGAGTGCGTGGTTTATTCGGCGAGCACGCACTCAACGGCACAAAGTCCTCCCGTAGCTCGGCCAGACGTGGCTTGTTCTGTTGATTATCTCCCCGGGAGCTGCGTCGCCGACAGAAGCAGAAACATGCACTGACCACAAGCAGGATTAGCACAGCACTACCGCCAATGGTGCCCGTAAGCAGAGGATTCATATTGAATGTCTCATTATGACTCGGAGTTGTGGTATCCATGGAATGAATAGTCGGCTGGACAGTCGTGCTGTCCATGGGTCGTTGGGTGCGACCTTGCTTCAGAGCACTGAACTCAGAGGCGGAGATGTCACTAAAGGATTGCAGCTTGAACTCGTAAATGGTGCCCGGCTCCAGAGCGGCGATTTGAAATCTTCTTGACGTGGCTCCATCAATGGTCGCCTTCAAATACTCGCCGGCAGAAGCCGACGGACGATAGTAGGCATAATAGCCGGATATCAATTTTTCATCCTCAACGCTGGAGAGGCGCCAGTGCAGCACGACTGCCGTTTCGGAGTAATCCTCAATGCTCACCAGCTCGGGAACAGCAAGAGGAGCAAGTGCGGCTCCACTTTGCAGAAAGAACTTGCCGGAGGTGTTGCTCTCCTTGTTGTCGTTGTTGGAGTAGACAGCCATAATGCGGAATCTATAGCTACGATCCGCTCGCAATCCCGTCACCGACGACGTAAAGTTCTTAACTCCTGCATTTTGACGCTCCTTGCCATATGGTATATTCTCGTTGGTTGTGTGCCAGTTCTTCTTCTTGCCACCCTCCGTCAACATCTTGTACTGCACCTTGAAGAACAATATGGGCAATCCTCCATTGCGCACCACATGCCAGCGCAACATGACGGATTCATCCGAGAGTCGTGTGACATTTGGCGCCGATGGCGGTATCATTTGTTGTTGCTTCTGTTTACGATTGTGGACGGGACGACTGGATGATCGGGCACCCTCTCCGCTTTGGATCTGCTTGGGATTGACCAGGAGCAGAGTGCCTGCACTGTGCTCGCCCAAACGATTCCGAGCAAAGCACTGCACGTAGCCGGCATGACGCTTCTGAACGCTGTGCAGGATCAGTGAACCATTTGGCTGTAACTCTGCTTCCGCATCGTAGATGCTGTTGTCACCATTGAGTAGCCAATAGATCTCTGGTGTAGGAACTCCCTCGGCTATGCAATCCAGCTGCATGCGTTCCCCCTCGTTGGTCAAATTGGCTTTGGGTGACACCACAATGCGTGGTGATTGATGCACTTCCAGCTTAATGGAGTGCTCCAGTGCTGGCCTAATCCCATTGTCCAGAAAACAATTGTAGGTGCCCGCATCATACGCCTGCAGTTCATCAATGCGTAGTCCATAGGGAAGTGTGTGTGTGCGATTATTCGATTGACTGACAACTGGTCTGCTCCAGACAGCCTTGGGCGGAGGATTGCCCACACCTGGACATAACAAGAGCACGGATTCGCCAGATCTGGCTACGATGTTCGTGAGAAGGCGTTGTCCACTTAGCAGATGAGGAGCAACAGTTGGCACTTCTTTGCCCGTCACCTGCAATTGGATTTGTTGTTAAAGTATTGACATATTATTAAATGTATATATTTAACATATACCTGCAATTGCAGTCTGCCAGGCAAGGTGATCCGAACACCCGATGCGGTATTTGTGGCCACACAACTGTAGCTACCACTGTGCGACATGGAGACATGTGAAAGGAGCAACGTGCCATTGGAACCATTGAGGGATTGTATTTCCCTGCCATTGTGATAGAAACTCCAACTGGCGGGGGGATTTGAATCCACCTGTCCACAGTGCCACTGCAGCGTGTTGCCAGCTGCCAACTGCCACTCCGTCTGACCCTGTCCTATGGCGCCACTTATGCTGGCCAGTTCCAAACGCGCTATGGTCGAAGTGACGGCCGAAGGACCAAACCAGGCCACACAGCGATACTCACCCAAGGTGTCGGGACGGACAGAAAGACGCAGTTTGGATATGTCATTGTCATGGGTTATGGTTATATTGTAATTCGATTTGGCGCTGTTCGCTTTTAAATTTTTAAAGCGTCGACTTGAGGCGTAACTCCATTCGAAACGCTCCGGCGGCAAACTGGTCTCGCATTCCAATACCACCTCATCGCCAGGGGGCGCCACTGTGCTTTCGGGTGCCCGCAAGATTCGCATGCCATCGCCAGCTGAGGGAGGGACCGGGGGCGGGGACGACACTGAGTTGCCCTGTAAAACCGGAATTGCTGCAAGCAACGACGTTAGCAGCGGCAGCAGCAGCAGCGACTGCGGCAGCAAGCGTCTAAAACGCGTCATTTGGACAACTGCTGCAAAATGTTGAAATATTGATTACAATGCCAGAACTGTGCACATTATACTATCTATATGTATTTGTATAATCTTAGGTCAATCCGCTGTACCTGCTTTTGTCGTATTCCGTTTGATATTGTTCGCTCCTTTGCTTTTAACTAGCCGAAAACATGAAACGCGTTTGCGTTTGCGCAGACGTTGAGCTTGTTTTTTCTTTTTGTTCCTTTTGTTTTTGTTGTTATACAGCTAAATGTACGCTCATTATATGCTCGTTAAATGTTAACGAGACATCAAGTTAATTAACGTTTTCAAAAGTAACCGACATGCACATGCACTTCACTTAAACAAATAAACAACAACATTTTATGAATTTACATCGAAATTGGATGCTGCAGAATCGATTGTGTCGTTTCGTACTGAGTTTAGTTGCCGACGTTGCCAGACCTTGAAATCTTATACAGATCATTTTTTATTTCAATGTCTTTTTTCAAGAATTTCATAAATTTTGAAGCTAGAATTTTGAAAATTTTTCGCTGATTTGTTGTTCGAATTTTGTCGAATGTCGGTATTTTTTTAAATGATCACCTTTATTTTATATTTATATGTATTTCGAATTAAAAATGTTCATCAAATTGAATAATTTATTGCTAAATTACCATTTTTATCGCCATTTCTAAGTTTGATTGAACTATTTATCGCCAACTTAATAATTTAACTAAATGAATAAACGCGTGAACTTATTAAGCAAATTGTATGCATGTCGTCTCTGTGTGTGTGTGTGTATCTGTGGATGCATGTGCGAAAACACGACCCAGCTGGAACTGTTGAAATGCATTTTGTCATGCGTTTTCAAGTGAAAAGAAGTAGTATGCTCAGCAGACATACCAAACCAACAACTGTTTATGATAATAAATTATTAATAAATGAAAAAATCTGATAGCATATTTTGTACACCTTAATTTATTAATCACACTTACAACTAACATTACTTAATGATAAATTTCTAGGCCGGAGGCTTTTGCACTTTAGCCAGCTCTGCCTTAAATTTGACAATAGTTTCACGCGCCATTTTCAGTTTATCTTTCAGAGTCACAATTTCACCCTTTACTTTTTGCTTCACATTGACAATGTTATCCAGAGTTTTGGCTTTTTTCTCCTCAACTAAAATTAACAAAATATTATCGGATTTTAAATTGAAAGTGAAGCTAAGGATTAAGGCATGTACTTACAATCTGTATCATGGTTTAGTAATCCACTGGCGTTCTGTTCCGATAGCATAAGATAATGCTGCATAATCTGTGTGGGCTCTTGAAAAACAATTTCCTCATACGACTCGGATACCAGACCCTTTTTGGTATCCATTGTTGTAGATGATGTCAGCTCACCGTCAACAACGGGAGATTGAAATAGCTTCAAAATGTGATAACATGTTACCGGTCTTTCAGACTGGTCATTAAAGTAAATCTTAATGACAACTTCGAATTCACCCCAACCAGTCTCTGTGATTTCATACGGAGGCTTAACCACAATGCGATTAGGATTCGCATAGCTCTCGTGCAGCTTAAAGTGCACTTTCTTCACATAAATCGACATATCCTCATTATAATAGGGCTTCAAGTAAACCTTCCACTGATGCGTGTGTCCATCTTCTTCCCGCTTCTTGCCAAAAGAGCGTGCTATGTTGCCATAAACAATTGGCTTCACAATGGTTACTCCCTTAAGTCGACCACCTGATTCAGCGTTGACCTCAGTCATAATTAATCGTGTTAATTTTCGGTTTATCCTTAATTCAACTTAATTTAATATACTTTAAGCATTTGTTTTGGTTATTTCTTGTGATGATAAAAAAGCAGATGCGTTGTATCGAAACGGAAACAGTTTGTGGCGGTCGGGCGATAGTATTGGTGAATTTTCGATATCAGCCCTGGGGACAGAATTCCCACAAAACTTCTGCAAAAATTTAAAAAATTCTAGCTTCAAAATTAAGAAATTGTCAAAAAAAAAAGTTAGAAAATTTTTAACTTACCAACAGAATACAAAATTTCTATACTTACTTGAAACTAATTTCTGTATAATAAAACGTTTGAAATGTTTTCGTCAATTAATCTGTTATTTTTATTCCATTAAAATTTTTATTTAGCTTACTGATTGTAATTGGAATTGTTCACAATTTATTTGTGAACTCATACTTGTTCTAGAACTTTAAGATTAGCTTTAACAAACAATACCTTAGATACATTTTCGGAACACAGACCCGATTTCATATCACTGTAAAGATTAGTAGATATACGAAATAAACGTTCGCTTGCATTACTTGCTGCTGGTATGGAAAGATACCTTCTAACAATTGGAAACAAGGCAGTATATTTGGGATTGGATTTCCACCAGGTTATAGGGTCGGTCTGACGTTCAATTCTCGGCTCAGAGTTGTACAAGTACAATAGATTTTTGAGTTGAGATTGAGAATGGAACGAAGTACTTGCTTCAGGGCTGTTGTTGTCTAATGTGAGCATATTATCCAGAAAGGAATCAATTTTTGACTCCATTTTTGCATTGGGGTTGGGTATAGTTTTATTTATCTTTACTGTTGGCTGCCAAACGTGAAGTGGAACTCTGGATAGTTGTGTCAAGAGCTCTTCAGTTACCAACTGTGCCTCTTGTTGGGTGAAAAAGGCCTGTTTATACCGCGGATCCAAATATGTAGCCATAAGATACTTTATATCTGTTGTCATGGATGAACATTTTGATTCCAATTCTTCCAGTAATGTGCGAGCAAATGAACAAATGGTCTATACAAAAAAGGAACAATTATTAAAGATATCCAATACCATTAATTTTAATAGATAAACAATTACCACTGAGGACACAAAGTTGTGGATATCTGTGCGAAGTGAATCCCGTAGAGCTGCTATTAATGGAATAACAGAAGATGCAGTCGAATCGGTCCATATATTAAGGATTTCCTCAATTGGTTGTATTACCCTATTACATAAATCAATATCCAGCCATTCATCCGGATAAATCTTTAGCATGTTATATTCCTCAGCATAAATAGAGAGAGCATCTTTTAGTTTAAGCAAATGGGCTTTTAAACGAAATATTGAATTCCACTTGACGCAATTATCTTCAGTTTCTGTTAATGCGTCAAATGGTTCCCGACTTAAACGCTTCTCGTGAATGTATCTCAAATGATTGTATGCAATGTGAGATTGTTGAAAGTGCTTGGCAATTTGTAGACATTTGGAGTCTAGTTGCTTTATGTGCTCATTCGATTCGATTGCATATTTTACACAGATTTGTAATAGATGAACACTGCACGCCACAACAGCGCCCTGTGTGCAAGTGCCCTCATCTCTGACAACGCAATGAATTTTTTCTTTGGGCAACTGTAGTTCCAGGCTGGTATTAGAAATCATATTTCGAATGCGGCATGCAATATCACTAGTGTGCCTTTCATCGAGGGCTTCGCATTTTAAATGGAATTGCCTGGGCTGGAAGTCACTGGAAATGCCGTAACAGCACAAGCTTAGCAGCCCTTGGCCACTTGGGTCACACCAAAGGCTTGTGGAGAGTGAGACGGAGTCAAACATGGATAATTGCTGCTTCAGTTGTGACTGCATTTGCTGATATATATCTTGGCTTAATATGTTCTCGTAGTAACTAATAGTGTTAATTTTATATCGTGGCTGCAATACTTTGATAAAATTTATAAAGCCAATTTCATTTATGATGTTAAAGGAATGATCGCTCTGCGCTATCATGAGAGCTAGTTTCTCATCACATGCATATATTTCATCCGAGTTCCCATGTCTTTGCACTTCCAGCGGATCTGCAGTCTAATGGAAAATATGGATAAATTTCACTAATCATGTAAATACTAATTGCATGTTTACTTGTAACTGCAGGTGCGAGCGAGAGGAAGCACCTACGTTCATTTCCGTTTTCACCATGTACTTCATGTCGTTTTCGGACATTGTTTGAAATTCGCCAGGATGTTTGCTCTTTAAATGATTTCGTAGACATGTTGTACCACGACCCTTTCTAGAATAGTTTTTATTGCATAGACAACAAGTTGCGACAGTATCACTTTCTTTGTAGAAATAATTCCAAACACGACTCTTTTTGCTCATAGTTTTATTTGCGGATACTCCGCTTTACATCCGTTTCGTCGCAGCCCTACAAAACATACTTTTCGATATATAAAACGATTACGATAAATGTTTCTTTTTAGAGTTGCCACAGGTCAAACATACGTATGCTTATCGACGTTTTGCCATCAGTGGCATAGAAATTTGGCGCGCACGCAACAGAAGAAGAAATTAGCATTTGTTTATTGTTCGCGATGCCTTGCAATATGAATTTGCCAAGCACTCCCGAAGAACTGGAGTCTCGAGATATTGCCAGCTGGAAGGAGCTCTTGCAGGATTCCGCGAGATGGCACTCCATACCGCTGTTAAATCATACACCACTTCACAAATTGAAGGATCAAAGTTTGGTGCGTTTCCGTGGCATGGTGCAAGACATGATGGATCCCGAAATCTATTTGGAGCGCTACGAAATAAAGTCAGCCGATGGCAGCACACGGCTGCAGCAGGGCAAATATCGCGATTGTCTTCGCCTGGCCAAGGATGAGCAACTGGACTACAATGCCGAGAGCAATGTACACGGGGAGCGACGCACCTTGTTTGTCATCTCACTGCCTGGTCAAAATGACTGGGCCAAGGATCACGAGAAGCTATGTGGTTCGCATTTAGACAATCAACAGACGCCAGCTGGCAGTGGAATAAAACGTGCGCTTGAGCAGGAAGATATGGAAGTGGACAAAGCAGAGGAAACCACAAGTTCCAGTTCTCTTAAAAGACAGTGCAAGGAGGTGGAAAGCAGTGGCATTACCACTGCCAAATCTACTGCTGTGCTGGGATCTGACTATCTGCTCAACTCACCGCTGCCCGATCGTCCCAGCATGGCGTGCATGATCAAAGTCTATGAGGATTTCGACAAGTACACCTTAAACTCTCTAATGGACTTTGTCGGCTTTTTGTCTGTAGATCCAGCTCTGGACGCCTCCACTCTAGATGTGGAGGCCATGAAAGATGTGGAGAGCTTAAGTGAGCTGCAGGCACAAAATCCATCTCCGTTTTTAATACCCCGCTTGCATGCCTTTGGTGTGAAGTCATTATGCCACGCCAATCCACTGCTGGATCTCAGTTTGCTTCAACCCACAGAAGTACCAGCTCAGCCATCACTGGAGACAGTCCACAAGGATCTCCGCATGCTCCTTAAGCTGTGTCTCTTTGAGGACGAACTTGCCGCCGAGTATCTGCTCTCTCATCTCATTTCTACTGTTTATAGTCGCTCCGAGATGCAAAGCATTGGCAAATTTGCACTAAACATATGCAATCTGCCCAAAGATTGTCTGCAAGAGTATACAAGGAGGCTTTACGAGGTGCTTGAGCTTCTCCTACCAGCGAGTCACTATTTGCCCATGACACTGGACTTTATGAACACCGCAGCCTTTGCACCCAAGTGAGTATCCCACTGGGGAATCCCATTGAGTAATAATAACTGATTTATTTTTCTTTTTAATTGCAGAAAGGATTACGAAACGAACAAGCTCGTCTCTGGGCTGCTACAACTGGCGCCTCACACTCATCTTATGCTGGACGAGACGCACATGCAGCAGGGCAAACTGGAAGCCAATGGTGTCCATGCCATACAACACCTGGCGCACCTGATCAACAATCAGCAGTTGAAGTGCGACTTTCAGTATTATCAAATCGATTATAACGTTGATATACCCGTGCTCGTGATCAGCGAGGGACGCAGCATGTTGCCTGTAAGTATGAAGTAAGTTTTTTTTTCACAATTTATATAACTGACAAGATCTTTTAGAGCGACTTTGTGCTGCCCATTAATGCCGATGTCAAGGCTGTGGAAATCTATGAGGAATCTCTCAAAGCGGCTTTGCATTATTTGCAGCCCCAAAGATTGCAACAGTTTCGTTCATATTTGACTTTGGCAAGAACGAGTCCGTTTAGTGTCAGCGAGGATCTTACGGAAATGATACAGCAGGACTTTGTGGATATGCGCAAGGCGAATGTGAAGAGCAATGCCAACGATCTACACGGTCTCCTGGTTCTTTCGCGTCTCTTGGGCATTGCGCGAGGGAAACAAGCGCTGGATAAGGAAACATGGCACTTGGCCACCGAATATGAGTCAAAGCGTCGCCAGCGTCTGCAATCGTTGCCCAAGTCAAGTGTACAATTGCGTAATTAATTAAGCTAAATAAATTAGCAACTACTTGTTATTTAAAGTTGTATTTACAAATTGTTTGCACCATTATTTAAACACTTGGAATTTAAAGTTGAATCTATTGTCAAATTATACGCAGTCGACATAGCAGTTTAAATTTAAATTAGGAAAAGGTTCTTAATTTTTTATCGGATTTAAGAAAAACAAATGTTAACAAGTTACGCAATTAATTAAACTATATTATCAATAAAACAAAAATTGAAATAAGCTTTCATTGCCCAAACTAAGTGCACTTATTGCGTAATTAATTAAGCCCAATATGCTCTCAGCTACTGATAATTTAAATTTGGATTCAAAAAAATGTATATCCATGTAATTTTTGAGTAATTCCTTCCTCAGTTGCATTCAGAATCTACTGTCTCTGATTGACGTTGATTCCTCAATCTTTGGAAATCAAGAAATTTTTTGCGTCCCTCAATATACCACAAGGTCTCCTGGTAGGTGGATGGAAGTACCTCTTTAACTGGCTGATCCACTGAATATGTTAGATGAAAGGTATTTGTGGTAAACTCCTCAAAGTTGTTGGCATTCATGACCTGGACAACTGTTAAAAGTTGCATATACTTTTCATAAGTGTACACCACATAGGCCGTGATTTTAATAAAGGAATTAACCTTAATGCGACTGAAGAAGGCAATGTCCAAGATACATTCGATATATGGTCGAGATCTCGAATAAATGCTGGCCGTAATAAAACTAAGCTCGACAGCGTTGCGCATGAGATAGCCACCGAATATGTTATTCTGTGCGTTGCGACTGTCGGGGAATGGATGCAACATGGTTGTCTGAGAAGATTTGGACATCCAGCTGCAGTTAGGCGGCTCCTCCAGTAACTCCTCTTTGGCAATATCCGTGCCATTCGTTCTTCGATACAGTTCAAACATTAGCATTTCATCGTTTATGGAGGGTCGATTAATTAAAGATTGATTGGAGTACTTGGCTCGCCTTCTCTTTTGTCGTTTAATGGCGTCGTCGAAGCAATGTTGCTCCTCCTTGCCATCAGGTTTAAGGAGATTAACAGGAGCAGCTCTAGTGTTCGTGGCATTGCGGGATACCATCATGAGGATCGCTTTGGTAATCGTGCGAAGTTTTTGTTGCATATATATCGTAATCTCTAAGGAGCTGAGGCCAACCCAGGATACATGTCCACATAGTTCAATGTCCTCATTAGCATCAACGTTGTGGATATTGTAAAAATCAATCTTGTCAACCAGCATCGTTACAAATACATAGGGAAGCGGTATGCCTCTTGGTAAAGCCGGCACCTTGACATGACGATGACAGATCCAGACTATAAATCTATAAGATGTAGCCGACCGATTTGTTAGCTGTTGTCCGACAGAATCGCTTACCTGCAAACATGTCCAGGTCCTCCATTAAAGCTCCAACTCGCACTTGTCCCATGTGATTAACGTAACGCTCTCGCTTTGTAATTGAACTATTCGGTAATACTGCCGTAGTGAATGAATCTCTCATACAGCGATATGGTAAATCATCTCTTTTCGGTTGATATTTCAGCAAGCCCGACCGGCATCTTGGTATTAGATGATAACCCGGCTCCAATCCAATTCTTATTTTAATTTTCCTTTTAACTGCAGAGCACAGCATGAAGAGAAAATGCATGTATGTGTGTATGTAGGAGTGAAAGGACTAGGAACATTTACCATCTTCCATAGTGCCCGAACAATGTCCTGATTGAAATGCCTCAAACTCACATCTCTCTGCCCGCATTATTGCGGATCGATGCAAATTCTTTGGACAGAAATACAAATTTCTATGTGACGGACATAGTATACGATGGACTGAGTGCACTGACCTTATGGCACACGGTTTTGGGACCATCCTATATTATAGTCAATAACATGGAATATAATTTAAAAACACATATATTCCAAAAAAAAAACTAATAGTGACATGATATTTTGACAATGTTACTAACATATTAAATTTTTTATTTTTTTTGGTGTTATTATCAAAGTTCTTTTAATTCTGCTGACCGTTTATAAAATATTGGAATCATGATTTAATAAACTGGCGAAGATTTGAGCACGACGAAGATTTGAGACTCTGACAGAGCTCTGCAATCAATTTTCGACTGATTGTTCGTCAGACAACTATATGTTTTAGCTGTCCAATTTTAACCAATTTTGATAAAGATATAAAAACAATAGCAAATATACAAACCAGGAGTGTGTTTAACATATCTCAAGATACAAAAAAGTTTAATATACTAAAGTTTGATATTTGACATATCGACATTTATAGAAGATAGTCCGATTTTAATAAAAATTTGATTCGAATATATAAGACATACTAAATACTCAAACTGTGAGTTTGGTTGACATATCTCAAGAAATAAAAAGATTTTCATACTAAAATTTTCAACTGATCGCTTCTATAGGTGATAGAAGATACAGCCGTTGCGACACATGAAACTACGTGTAGATTGCAAAAACACAGACTCACATTCCGCTTTTGACGAACTTTAAATACCCTCTATACTTTTTGAGTACAGGGCTCAATAACAATTCTGTTTGTTTATCAAAGTGGCGTGCTTGATCATCGTGTTCTACTGACAATATTACTAGGGGGGCTCGCGAAGATGACGAAATAAACATAAAAAATGCTTTGTCACCATTATTTTGATGTTAGTTTGCAAATGTTGATAAGTTAAACATCATGAAGTAAAATGCACAATCATTGTTAAACGGCTTTATGCTAGCTCGAAAGCTTTTCAAAGCTGTGGTACCAAAGCTTTCCAAATCTTGAATTCACGGTGCTATATAAGCTTAGAAAGCTGCACAGAAGCTTTAGTTTATTCAATTGCGTTGAAGCGTTCACATCCACAGCAAACATAATGTCGAAAATTGTGCTTTATGGAATTGATCTCAGTCCCCCCGTCCGTGCTGTTCTCCTGACGCTCAAAGCACTGGAATTACCTTACGAATACAAGGAGGTTAATCTTGGAACTGAGAATCGCACTCCCGAATATCTGAAGAAGAATCCGCAAGGCACAGTACCACTTCTCGATGATAATGGCACATACGTGTATGACTCGCATGCCATATGCAGTTATCTGTGCGATAAATACGCCAAAACAGACTCTCTTTACCCCAAGGATTTAGTTAAGCGATCAGCTGTCAATCAACGTTTGTTCTTCGATGCCAGCGTCATTTACATGTCGTTGTGGAACTGCAGCAGCGTCTTTTGGCGCAAGGGAGTCACAGTCGTGTCCAAAGAGAAGACAGATAATATTCATGAGGCTCTCGCGCTCACCGAGGCTTTCCTTGATGAAAAACCATATATCGCTGGAGATGCATTAACCATTGCCGACTTTTGCTGTGCCGCCACTGTGACAGCGATACCAGCAGTATTGGATATTGATCCAGTGAAATATCCAAAGGTCACCGCTTGGATTGCCCGTCTTAATAAATTACCATACTTTGAGGAAGCCAACAATGTGGGCAACACTAAATATACCACTTTCATGAGAAGGTCCTGGACAAAAGTAGAGGTCTAAAATAACTGAAAATGCGAATAAATTTAGTTTACAGCTGTTTTTAAATTATACGAACTATTTTCTTTGGGACTTTTGGTGAATTTAATAACGAGGTGACGTTAAGTTTCTTCTTTCACCACAATTTGATAAGTAGAAAGAGATAGATTTCAGACGCAAAGACTTTTATGTCACCTTGTTAATGATGACCAATAATCGCGCTTGTAAATCAAACAAATCAAAGAGTAATGCAGTTAAATTTTACAGTAAACTTTAATGCGTGCTGCTGAGATCACTAGTTTATGAAATCAGGACTTAACTTATTTATGTTCGAATGTTGTTGAGTGTCGGCTTTGTTTTAAGAAATAAATTAAACAACTTCTTTTCCAGAGGAAAAGTAATTGCCTTTATTTTATTTAATTTCGAATTAACTTTAATATTTATTGCTAAACGAACCAAAAATAAGTTCACATTAAGGTTGTGGTAGTTCAATTGAACTTATTCTGAACGACAGATATATTGTCATATATTGTCGTATTGACAACTCTATCAGCGAATGAAAGTGAAAACAAAATGAGCAAAACTAACAAAGTTGTTTGGACTGATGAGATTTTATTTTTTGTAATAAAACATGTGAAAGCCGCGCCTTTCGTATGGGATCATTCCCATCCACAGTTTGCGTTTAAATCAAGAAAAGCAAAGTTCTGGTCCTTGCTTGCGGAAAAAGTAAATACATATGGGGGACTTTATTTAACTAATCCAGTTACAAAGGGTTGGTAAAAAGCAAGTTGCAAAAAAAAATATGTATTAACTAAACATATTGTATTTCTAGAGGCATTGCAGAAGAAATGGACAAATATGAAAACATATTACTTGTTTGAGGAAAGCAAGTCAAGGCGCATCGGAGCAGAGGCCGACAGCTTTAGTACCACCTGGAAATTTAGATCAACTTTATCCTTCTTAAGTACATCGTTGGGCCAACCACAGCGACCGCAGCAAACTACACCGATAGCGAATGCGGAATGCACCACTGTTTCAGCTCCCAAAGCCAGCGAGAGTAGCTTTGATTTATCTGAGGACGATCCACTGGCTACCCAAGAAGGACTTTCCGCAAACATTATCATAAAAACGGAAGAACCGTCTGTGGAAGAATTGTTAACAGAAATCCCATCAATAATTGACGACAATGACAACGAAGACGAAGAAGAAGTGGAACCACCAATACCACCTGTAAGAAAAAGAGCAAAAGAGTCGTCAATCGGTGAGGGTCGCACACCAAGGTATACACACAGATCAAATTTTTATCATTATGGCATGACTGTTGCCCAGGATCTGGACCAGCTGGATGAGGATTACAAAATAGACGCTAAACTCGAAATAATGCAAATTATTGCCAAATACAAAAGAGAACAATATTTAAACCAAACTGATAGTTGAATATAAAAATGAATGCAAAATCTAAATCGACTACTTTACATTCAACCCTATTGTTGAGAATGACAACACAAAACAAACTAAGAAGAAATTGCAAATGAAAACAAAACCAAAAGCTGCTTCTCTGGATTAACAGGCTGCCAACCTCTTTTTTTTTTGTTGCGACATGATTTGTGCGTCTCGCTGATAAAAAGTTAACTACTTTTTTTTTTTTTAGCTATTTTGCGAGTAATATATATTTCGAAATGCAAAAACTTTGCAATGCATTTATAATTTATTTGAAACTTGAAATTATATTAAATTAAGGAAAACATTTTAATGAAAGTTTAAAGTTCGTCACCTCAAGGGGAGAGAAGTAACAAGTTTTAGCAGAGTGGCAAGCTTTGGACCGGGTGGCAACGTCGCTCAAACAGCTGTCAGTCGCAGAGCAGTCCTCAAGAAAACTGTTTTCTCTGCACTTTGTAGTTTTAGTAGAATGAGAGAGAACAAGACGCGAACGTAAATTTCAAATATATTCTTAATTGTGACTAATTTATGCGCGTTGATTTTAATTTGTAATATTTATGTAATTAAACACAAAGTGCAGCAAAAATACACGTAACGGAAAGTGCCGTTGAGCAGAGGAAGAGGCAGAGACAGTAAAAGTTGTGCGCCAAATCAATTAACGAGCGTACGACTCGAACGTGAAAATCGATTTCAGTTTTGTGTGCTGACCACATTCAACTGATGTACAATTGCACAAATTGATTGTATTCCACCTGCACATTGAAAGTGCATAATGAACGCTGTGCAGCCTTTAGATCGCTGGAAAGGCGCAATATGTCTAATCTCACTCTGGGCATTTATTGCTCGCTGCAGTGCGGCAGATACGGACATAACTCTGGATGCAAAAGCTGCGTTTAATCATCGTATGCAAAGTCTGGATTTACTTATATTTGTTGGCCTGCTGTCCTTAACTGTTCTAACCATTTGGCTATTTAAACATCATCGCGTCTCTTGGCTCCATGAGACTGGATTGGCCGTTATTTACGGTGAGTGAGACAAACAAACAACAACATTTTAATATTTGTGCTACAATCAATTACTTTCGTTTATCAACCGGTTGTCATTTCTTTTAGTTATTCGGTTATTTGCTTTAGTCATTAAACGTCGACAATACGACGCTTTCATTGCCACCTGAAGCTTTTCATTGTCATCGCACGTACATCTAATAAGTGTATAAATATATATTCATATATATATATATATATATATATATATATATATATATATATATATAAATATATATTGAAATATACTTATGTACATATGTAATTAGGTATTTGTACAGTTAGCGTGCCCATTGCAGCAAGATATACAAAAACAAGGCCTGTGCAATCGACAAAATAAAGTCGTCAAAAGCTTTAAAGCCCGCATGTTGTACAAATATACGAACTGATGATATAGTACTTACTACGTCGAACCTGTATTTAAAACCTAATAACCCAGCTAAGCACAAAATGTGTGTATTTCCTTCACATTGTTTTCCCATCCTTTCACAAGAATTTGAGTAATGCAATTCAGCAACAAAAGAGCTGTAATTAAAATCGTATCTGTTTGTATGTTTATATGTTAATGTGTATATAACCCTACAGTACGCACTCGATAATGACAACTGTTAATGATTCATTCAAAAGGTAATTAAAAAAAAAAATAAATAAAAAAAATTTGTCAAGCAAATAATTTGTTATAAATTTAGTTTATTCTAAAATTAGTTTACACCTATATTCAAACAGAGTGTGCACTGTATTGCAAGAATTTACAAATATTCGCATTAAGTACGCATATAATATATATTTATATATATTTACTTTCGTTTTTCGAGTTGGAAAAAAAATTTCTAAAAAATTACAGTACGATATTTTAACAGATAACTTCAACGGCAGCTTTTATTATGTATATTAAATAAAAGTTAATGTCTTTGAATAAACTCGTGAATCTGGCATGACAACAACGTCATAGGAGCTTTAAAATGAGTACTCTAGTTGTACAATGTGAAATAAGCAAATCTGTTAATTAGACAGTCTATCTGAATAAACTTCTACCATAAAATAATAATAAATAATAAAACTGATTACACATAATATATAGACACTTTTCATGTACGAAATTTTGCGTACATAAATATAAACAACAATACTGATAAGAATCAAGAGTTTTGGCAATGCGCCAACTTGAATTTCCCTCACCGTCCCTTCCCTCCCCTTGGCTGATAAGCACTGAAAATGAGTCAACATGTCAAGTGCTACACTTGTTCAACTTGTTCTTATCAAAAGAACATAGCCAGTCGAATCAGTAACAGTTCCATTCATTAGTCAGTCAACACTTTGTGATAGGTCAGGCAATAATGAACTAAACTTGTAGCGAAAGCGACGAAAACTCAATAAAACCGACTCGGTTTGCCTTTTTCGGAATGCTTTAACCGCTGACATCTGTTTTAAATTGAATTTACTAAATAATTTTAGACAAGTTAAATTAAAGAAACTGGCCTTACCGAAATATAAGTAGAAAGTGTTGAGTTTTTAAAATACAGAAAATATCTGTAAACTAAAGACTAACTTTTTTTAATCTTTCCAATTTTTAAATTTATAGAATTTAATTTAATTGATAAATTAAGTTCCTTTTATTTAATTTTATTTAAAACAATGAAAATCAATAAAAAAAAAAACGCTCAACTATAATTTCTAAATATAATTTCCTATTAACAAATGTTTCTCTTCAGGTTTAATTGTTGGTGCCATTATACGATATGCGGGCGCAAATAAACCACTTGTCCATATGCAGGTGCAGCCCCAGGGAGAACCTACATACACTAATAAATTGCCACCAGACACACTCTGGTTCAAGGTACAGCTGTCAACTGTTTTTTTTTTTACATATATGTATATTCATTATAATTAATAATTACACACACTTTATCTTTTAGTATCCTGTTAATTCGACAAACAGTACAAAGCCGCCTGAAGGCATTAAGACGTATGCGTATGTATTTCGTGGTCAAGTCTATGATATAGAGGAGAATGAGATCGATTTAAAGGCCACATTCGATCCAGAAGTCTTTTTCAACATCATATTGCCGCCCATTATATTCTACGCTGGATATAGCTTAAAGAAGGTGCTCTATTATGTAATAAACACAGTCTGCGTCTTAACTAAATTATGTTTTTATTTGCAGAAATATTTCTTCCGGAATTTGGGTGCCATTCTAACGTTTGCCATTGTGGGCACCACGTTATCGGCGTTCCTAATCGGTGGTTTGATGTATGGTTGTGTGAAACTGATGCCAAATTACTTGAGTAGCAGTTTCACATTTCTGGACACACTGTATTTTGGTGCGCTGATATCACCCACAGATCCGCTCACCATATTGGCCATATTCAATGATCTACACGTCGATGTAAATCTCTATGCGCTTGTGTTGGGCGAATCTGTGCTTAATGATGCCGTCGCAATTGTCCTAAGCGGGTAAGGGAATGAATAAATCAGAATTATATGGATTAAAATATAAACTGGGGATCGCAAATTAAAGTTGTCAATTTAAAGAACCTGGAAAATGGTGAAAATGTCAGATATACAAGTTCTAAATAGGTTTATTTGTATTTTTAAAACTAACTGCTTACTTTTTTAACTACTAAATTAAACTTAATATTTAAAAATAAATATAGCTCTCAGTTTTAAATTTAATAAGCTGCAATCCTTAAAATAATTTAAACAAATTTATTGATAAAAATCATCAAATACTTTTTCTTTTACAATTTTTAATCTTAATTTAAACCAAATATTATTTATATCTATTTGCAGTGCAATACAAAACTACGGCGAGCATTATTCCAATTCAGGAGAGTTTGAGACATCGGCTTTTCTGCGTTCGCTGAGCGACTTTTTCTCTATTTTCTTCTTATCGCTGTTGATTGGCGCTGTTATGGGCTGCTTTACGGCATTGATATCCTTTTTTAAAACACTCGATAACATATATGAATATTATTATTATTGTTTTTGTTTATATTGTATTGTTTCCTTAACTCCTGCCACACTTGACCAAGTTTACGCGTGTCCGTGACTTTCCCTTGCTGGAGTCGGCGCTGTTTGTGCTTATGAGCTACAGCACCTTTCTCTTGGCCGAAGCCACAGAGCTGACTGGAGTGGTGGCAGTATTATTTTGCGGCATTTGCCAGGCTCATTATACCTACAACAATTTGACAGAGTGCTCGAGACAGCGCACTAAGCAGATCTTTGAGCTGCTTAACTTCTTGGCCGAGAATTTTATATTCTCATACATTGGCGTCTCAATGTTCACCTTTCCCAAGCATCATTTCGATGCTGGATTCATCATAACCGCTTTCGTAAGTTGTTTATATATAATTAATGATATGACATTTTATCTATTGATTTCTAATTGTAACTATTAGATTTGCGCCGCTTTGGGACGTGCTGTCAATGTGTATCCTTTGTCCTGGTTGTTGAATATCAAACGTAAACCCAAAATCTCATCTAACTTCCAGCACATGCTCTTCTTTGCTGGTATGTCTACTAATGAAGGAATTTGATTTAATCATTTTATTGATTGTCTGGATTTGATTTGCAGGTTTACGTGGCGCCATGTCCTTTGCCTTGGCCATCCGGAACACTGTATCCGATGCGCGTCAAACAATGTTAACAGCCACCTCGCTAATTGTTATATTTACAGTCATCATTCAGGGTGGCGCTGCTAACTTTTTGCTTAACTGGTTGAAAATACCGTGAGTATATTTTAAAATTACTCAACTTAAATCAATTTAATAACTAGGAATTTCTATTCTTAGCGTTGGCGTTGATGATGAGACTGAGCAATTAAATAATTATCAGGTTCACAGTGTGAGTGTCTTTAAATAAGTATGCAAATTTTATTTATGTCAAATTGTTAATAACAGAGGTCGCAAATATCGTGAAAACCGTTATTGTCTGACATACTTAAATAACACAACGAATTTTCACTCTGAGTTCTGTATTCTGTTTTTTTCTGTCATTACTTAGGCAATGTTAACTAGTAACTTTTGATATGTTGACTGTCATTTACGACCTCTGAATTTAAATATGCTATTGGGATTTAGGATAAAAACAGTTGGTGAAGTCAACTGTCTCTGAGTTAGTTTATAACCTTTATTTGATTTTACGGGCTTGGTTTCAGTTTTTGGGCTTTCAGAAGTGAAAAAACATGTCTGATAATTATACTTATTTAAGCATGTAATATAGTCGAATATTAAAGATTTGTATAAAAAAGTATGTCTCGGAAACTAATTACATATTTTTCCATATTAGTTAAAGACATAGATTGCTAGAAGTCTAAAAGGAATATAATAATATGAATAATGCATCTGCCAATAATTGTAATAGGTGTTAAAGTCATTTAGTTTCTTTTAAATTTAACCCTCATTTGCTGTTGATCATTTTTGTAGGCCAACAACTGAACAAACCGATTAAATTAATATTACGTCGAATTTTTATGCACTTTCCCGACGTTGTTGGTCATATTGTTCTCTATAACTTATGTATATATATTTATTTTGTACATTTCTGCGCAATTCACAACATTTTGCATCAATCAAAAGGTTTACAATTCCATGGACAATTCACATTCGGCGCCGGTACGTTAATTATCAATTTATCAATTCCCTTTTGATACCGAATCTTCTAACATATTTTATGTGCTTCTGTTTTGTTCACGCATTATACTACATACGCATAAAAGTATATTTTTTTTTAGTTAAAGCATTTAGTAAATGAGTTTTTAGAGAATCTTTTAATTTTGATTTTTTAACTGCCTTTTTGTTTGGGTACTTTTAATATTCAACACATTTTTACATAAACAAAGCGCTAATTATGTCTCGTTGATATCTGTTTAGTCTGATGGCTACTTGCAGGACGTGGAGGGCGGTGGGCGTGGCAAAACAAGGCTAGCGAGTGGAGCCGATTCCAATCAGGATACGCCAATGGATGGAAATGCAGCGACTGCTGTGAATGGAGGCGCCGGACGACGACGCAATAGCCATGAGAAGGCGATCCTGGCCCGCATTTGGGGCAACTTTGATACCAAGTGAGTGGCTTATGAATATAAAGAATGAATGTAATTAATATTTGAAATATCTGATTGATTCACGCAGATATATGAAGCCGTTATTAACGCATTCGAGGCCTACGTTGTTGGAGACCTTGCCAGTTTGCTGTAATCCCATTGCGCGTCTGCTCACAACCACACAACAGCTGACACAGGTGAGTCATCGAGTGTTCAACTTGGCATCTTAATTAAATCCGATTCCGTTTGCAGGATGGCAGCGAGTTTAGGCGAGTTGATTCCGATTCGGATATTTGCATTGACAACGATACTGGTAATGGTGTAGCCCAGGATGGAGTCGGTGGCGGAGGTCGTCGTAATTCCATAAATCGTGTAAGTATTCGGTATATGGGAGATACTCAGAACCTACTTGCTAGCTACAGAAATCTTGAATGAAGCACCAAAGACTAATACCATGTAGAAAGAGCAACTAACCAAACCAAATCGAAACTAAAAACTATTTAAACAACTGATAACTAAAATATCGAAATTAATATGAAATAATACATATTTTTTGGGCCAAGTAGACGCATTGTAATAAGCGAGAACAACTACTATTACTTATGTTTATATATGTATATGTATATTCCAAAAATGTGATTTGCGTTTAATTTGTATGATTAAATTTGTTATTGCGGTTTTTCTTTATTTTAATAATTTAATTGTTAATTCTTTCGTATAACAAAAAGAAACTTAAAAACAATACGGAATCTTTTATTTTGTACACTACTTATCATTATCATTATTGTGCTGTTAATTATTGAAATTAAACTATGTTTTAAATACGCCAAGCGATTTCTAGTCTATTAATACATATTTTTAACATTATTATACATTTGTTTATATTATTAGTTATGATTACATACTGTTTAACTGCATGGCTAACCAAATATATACAAAACAACAAATGCAAATTCTAACTTTCTCAGCGACAATATTAATTTATTTATTTGCTGCGGCATCTTTCTTTCTGTCTTTCCTCAAATCTCATCTAACAAACAAATCTAATAAACAACTCATGCGGACTATTTGACACACATTCACACACACCTCTTGCATTTTATTAAACAATTGTTTAGTCAAATATCTTAAATGAAACTAATCACATTGCAAACGAACTCAGCCTGTTTACAAATAATTTCATGTAATCATTTGGAAAGGAATCGAATTTAAAAGATTGAAACTAATTGAACACTAATATATCTAAATATTTACAATTATTTTCGATTAATATTCAAATTATTTTAATTATCCTTTGCAACATTTTCTTATCATTAATAACCATTTAAAAAAAAAGATAAAGACTTGTTAACACGCAGGAGTCACACTCAATAGAGTTTCCGCGTGATAAACGATCGCTAATATATATATAATCGATCGGTCCGATCGCACAAATATTTATATGTAATATCTGGTGAATGGATGGGGAACTTATAGGTTTATGGTTATTAGATGCTTTTTATGGCACAAACAAGCACAATATTTAATAGCCTTTTAGTATTTTGTAATTATTATTTATTTACGTATCTCACAATCTAATTTCTTAGAATTTAACATGCGACTAACCATGTAAGTATACTCGTATAATTATCAGTTTATTTGGTTATATATTATTCCCATAGTATACGAGCATAGCTTCAATTTATCCCAGCCCTATAAGCATATATTTTTTTCTTATATTTATTTTGATTTGTTTATTAACTTTTTCTTATAGGTTGCAAACGAAAATGGAAATGTTTATATCTAAGTTGATTTGTTATTACATTTTTATGCAATTGGTCTCATTTAAAATGAAAATTCGATGCGTACAAATTAGATTTTTAATTCGGAACCATTTTAGTTATTAAGATATTGTGATTTGAATTCTAGTTAAAAAATTCAGTTAGTTTAGTGATTATTTCTTTTGTTTATTTATGAAGTTAAAAACTTGGAAAATCAAAACTGAAACGTAAATAATTCGTGCGAGCAAGGAATATAAAGTTATATAATATTAAAATTATTGTTATTGTTTTTCTATGCTTTTTCTATGTAAAAAAATATTCATACATAGTCTTACCTTTAACTGTAAAAAACTTAAAAGCCCTAAATTTGACACATTTTCAAGATGTTAAAAAAAATACTCATACATAGCTATATTTGTATTCCCTTTCTTTTTATTTAAAATCGCTGCAACATATTATTGAAAATACGAATATCAAATATTTATGAATTTAAAAATATATACAATTATTCTTCAAAAACGTACGAAACACACATATGTTTAGATGGAAATCCTGGAGCATGTTCAAAGTCCGGTATCAACGAGAATCAAGCTATTAGGATTCTATGGCAAGAAGTTATAAAAACAATAGAAATAAATAAGTTTCTTTATTGTTTTTTGCATTAGATATGTATTTCTATATATAATCATAGAGAATGCTTTCGAAATTGCCGAACAATAATTAGTGTAAATAAATATTATTTAAGCCTTTTGCGTATTTGAAGCGTAGTTGCGTTTCAAAATTATAGAATTCTTCAAATAAATTTAAATAAATAATTTCGTTTATGTAACTAAAACAACACGCTAATATGCACGATAAAATAAAAAATTGTTAAAATATTCGGTTATAATGTATACCAGTTTATTGTCTAATTATATTGTCTATTTATTACATACATATTTATTATTTAATTAAAGCGATGCGTTTTGAAGATATTAATTGTTATGCTATTACTTTGTAAGTTTAAAATCAATAAAAATTCAAGACTATAAAAGTTGTCTTTAATTGCGAAAATAAAACATTTTTATTCAAGGTACATTTTACATTCAAATTTGTAAGTCAATCAATTACTTTTCAAACTTACCGGGCTTCTGATAATAAATCGATAAGTCTTTTCGATTTGTAGTATGAACGGATCTACTATTTTGCTGCCTATCGTTTCTGAATATCAGCGAACTAGACGTATAGTAGCCCTGGCAAGCACTGTTGTCAACTTAGCTATTTTATAGCTTGTTCTGGCTTTGTCATAGTCTGCAAGAAATATTTTAAAATTGTGTATTGCTTATCTAAAATATATATTCAGCATGTTTTGATAATAGTACTTTTTCCAATACTGAAAGGTGCACTCAAAAGTGATTTCCAGCCAGAAATAGCAATTTTTTCCTTTAAAAAGTTGGCAGCACGGGAACGGAACTTTTTTTTGTTTTTCTGCCAATGAGCCGGGTGGCAACACTACTGGCAAGGCGCGTCGCCCAGCTTTGTTTGGGGATTTTTTATATTATTTAAATTATTAATTTGCATAATATTTGAAACAACATGGACATAGTAAAGCGTGCATTTTTACGCGCGTGCATAAATCACAGCTGCCTTGATCATGATTTAATTGATCAAATATTGTCTCCGCTCTGTGAGCATCATCAAGTAACAAAGCCGGCAAATAAAGAAAAACTGCACAAATTTGTTGCCGAAATTGAAGAAAGTATAAAGGATTTAAGTCAGACGCTTATTTTTATGACGCATCCAATAACCGGCAAGGAGTATTTGGTATTTGCCATCATTGACGCCACACCGGATCAACATAATCATCCTGGATTGACGGCCGAGGAATGCCAATACTTTTCCATGGTTCTAGATAAATTGGGACACGAGGAGGACTGCCACATCGCATGGAATGAAGCATATGCTGAATTAAACTTTAAAGGCTCCGTTAAAGCACCCAAAAAGGTGCGCATGCAGGAGCTCATCGAAATGTGGACCGAGATGGGATACTTCCTGGAGGCGGACGATAGACTTTACCTTGGTCCGCGCAGCATCATTGAGTTCGAGTTCTATTTGCGCTCCAACTACCCGGACACGATCAAGGAATGTCAACTGTGCAAGCAACTGGTCCTGTGGGATATCAAGTGCTCCGACTGCAACAGGAAAATCCACCGGGAATGCATTCGAAAATATTTGCGAACGCGCTCCAATTGTCCAACATGCGGCAAGAAATGGTGCACACGACTTAGTCAATAAAAATACACTGTAATTATGCAACTGTTGTGATTGTCAATGCTTCAATATACATACATTAGTAGCGAAAAGCCAATTTTCTATTATTAATCAAATTAGAAATTACTAAGTAAACCACATGTATTATCTGTTACATTTAGCAAAGGAAATTACAATGTTTAAATTCTATTAAGTACATATTGATTTTGCTTCGCTTAAAAAAAAGCAGAAATTGTATAGAAATTACAATTTTCCATATAACCAGGCAAAATGAACCAAAATAAATTGTAACAATCACATGCATACACACTTGCGCAGAGGCGACTGTAGCCTATCACTACAGTGCTAGCTCAGTTCAAGAACTCAGCTTTAATAGTTAAAGGCACGGCGCCACTGTGACCAATCGCAACTGTGGATACTAAGGGGTTGTCTGTGGATTCTGTTCGGCTGGTATTTGAGCTCATGCAGCTCGACTTCCAAAAAGAGCAGTTTGAAAAGTTTCTGCTTTGTCAAGATTATAAGCCAGCTAGACCAGACTTAAATGACGATGGCTTTAAGCTGACTTTGGCTGGCGTGTAAACTTGGAATTTACTTCTGTGAGTGTTTGGCGGCTCTGTTTAATGAGAGAAACTACAGTAAGTTTTTTGAAGCATTGAAAGGAAAAGACAAAGAGAAATTAGAAGATAAAAATGGCGAAATGGAAAAGTGAATTAGTTGAATATTGCCTTTATCATGGAGCTGTGTGCAAGTCCCAGGAAAAACTCTTTAATGTTACCAAATACCGTTCGTACCATTAAAAAAGGTCGTCGTGAAGATCGGACGAATGAAATTAACGAGGTGCAGATGATTTTTAAAGCTGCTCCATAAAACATTTAATCAATAATAATTACTTTAGAATGAGAGGAATGGAATGCTGCAATTCACATACGGTGATCGTTTCATACCGAAACGCTTTAGTTCCGACAACATTGAATACAATCAGAAATATTTGCGGACTAATGAGGAAAAGGACATACTGCTAATGGTGTGTATAAAACTGCACTTTCCCCTGATCTATTATAATTATCTGATCTGGTTAACATATGTTTTTCTTTAGAACTTTTCAACGGCCTGCAGATATTGGCGTCAAAGTAGAATGATGACTGCCATCAACAATACCTTTGATCTTCACAGCCCTCGTCTGCTTCAGTTCAACAGTGTACGGAGTCATCTGTCCGAGCATTACAGACGCAATCTTATTGACAGAGATTGGCCTTGTGTGCCACGCACCCACCCATTAGCCTATGCCAATGCCACCCACGAGATGCCCGAGAATTGTGGCTCCTTTAGTAGGGAACAAGAAAGAACGATTCAGGGGTATTTCAGAAATACAAATCAACAAAAAAGCCACTGTTTTTTGGTTGACTAACATTGCTGGAATACCTCTGATTATCTGTGGCATGCCAACGATTTTATTCCCTTGTAGAGTTGTGTATTCAATCATCTAAAGATTTTTTCTATGACAGCTATATGATATAATAGTTCGATATTAATCAAATTTGGTCAGCATTTATAGTACAATGCCAAATACATATTCTGTAACACAAGTTTATAATATTAGGGGGTTGAATGAAAAACTCCATAAAAAATAACAGTAATTTTTCCGTTTTTTATTTATCAAGGGGGCCACAGAAAACGAATCCAACCAAAAATCTCCCAAAACTCCGTACATTTTTGGGAGATTTTCGGTTGGTTTCGGTTTCTGTAGCACCCTTGTATATGGAGTTTTTCATTCCGCGGTCGTTTTGCTTCTTGCAAATAGCCCTATTTCAAGAAACAATGTTTTTCCAACAAAAGTTTATTTCTTCAACCGATCGCTCCTTTGACATCAGCACATCATAAGTGATCTGATTCGACGGTTTACGTCATATGCACTTCCTACAATAAAAAAAGGAACCACTAAATTTTAATAGAATGCTTAAAAAATTGACACTTTATCGTCTTAATCAAAATCATAACTCCATCTGCAAGGGTATAAAAAGGTTTCTAGTCTATAAACAGATCTAATTATGTTTATACACAGGTCACAATTTAATGGACTGGTCGATAAGTGGTCAAATGGCAGTATCCTTTGGACAGGACGTAATCGTGTTTCATAATGAGCTAGAAACCACAATGGTTTACTCTGTGACTCATCCAGGAGCTCTTAAATATTCGCCAAATGGCAGATATCTTGCTCTTGGCTGTAGAGACTTTAATTATCCGAGTAGGGATACCATATAAAGCAGCTGTGGATCAATCAATCAATAAACTTTTACTTTTCAGTTCTTGAGCTCTGGAAATTGCAGCCGGGTCAGGAGTTTCTTGTCATCAATGGGAAATACTTGCAGAAATGGATCAAGTCAGTTCGTTGCATCGAATGGAGCAACGACAGCGAGAAGATTGTCTGTGGCACTGAATGTGGCCTCATTCTAGTCCTCAGTGTGTGCTCATTACGTACACTGCACAGAATTCGAAATCATAAGCATAAAATCCAATGCATTCGCTACTCACCCAATGGCCAGTATTTGGCCACAGCCGATGTGAAGGGTGAAATCTGTATATTCCATAGCAAGCAATATCAACTTTTCATGGGCTTTTGTTTCAAGACTGGGGACATTGCATTCGACTGGCATCCATGGTCGAATGTGGAATTGGCCGTTTGTAAGTTGAGCATTTCAAACATCTGATCTAACATCTGATCTTTTTAATCTTTTCAGCTGAGAAATCGCCGGCATCCATTTATATATTTCATGTGCCACGCCGTGAGATTGTTGCCTTCTATCGGAGGACGAATAAGAAGGTCCTAATCAACTCGATAAATTATAGCAAGATTACTGGGGAACTGCTCGTCAATGTCTATCGCTATGGTAATATCCACTTAATTTGCTTGTCTATTTTTATTTCGATTCCCATTAAAAATTTCGACAAATAATACTTACAAAAATGTTTGATTAAAAAAAAAACATTGGGAAACAGAAAAAAAAGAAAACCAAAATTAGGAATGTTATTAGAAACATAAAATTCACAAAAAAAATGTTGGAATGACAAAAATTATTGTAACATTTTTATCTTAAACTAAATAAATTATTGTCTTCTAAATGATTTTCGTTCCTTATTTTTGTCTTTTTTTTTTTTGCACATACAAATTTTTTTATCTATGATTCCATTTTGCCAATTCCTTTTTGGTTTCTTTAAATTGAGGTTTTCTTTTGTAAGATGAAAGAAAAACCGGAATTCGCATAATTTACGTTTTATTTCACTATTAATTTCAGATAATAATGGTTGTCCCTGCTGTGAAATTTTGGTACTTTCCTCGTTAAACCGTGTTGTAGACATATTGGGACATCAGGAGGGAAACTTATTCTTTATGATGTGGAGTCCAGATGGCTCCAAACTCGCCGGGGCTGGCCTGGACGAGTCCTTCTCCATCTGGAACTTTTATCCCAAAGATAAGATTGATGCCAAAGCCAACAAAAAAAAATCGTGTGATGTTAAACAGCGTAGTTCTTTAGAGCTTTATACATTATTTAAGTGATTTCCAAATTAGTCTTTTGTTATTTATTATGCAATTCTTTTCTGTATTTATATATATGTGTTTTTTAAATGTTAGAAAGCTCCATTTATGGCTTGTTTATATACTTTATTTCAAAATTGTAAACATACGCGTATTTATATTAGCTAATCATTCAGTTTTTAATTCATTTCATAAATCTTCCATTAAAATTTCATATTATTGGTTAACTTAAAGCTTACTCTATTCTTTTACAATGTCACCATCTTCCCAAAAATAAAAGAAATAATAATAAAGTTGTTTGCAAGTAAAAGAATAATTAATTCTCTGCTATAAATGAACATTTGCAAAAGTGGTAAGTGTTTCAGTGGCCAAAATCGTTGCGTTTGGATTGAAATCTATTTTCTACGTTAATATTTATAAATGTGTTGTATGGTATAAGAGAAATTGTTGATAATTATGATGTTGTAAAATTGACAGTGCCGTCCACTCTCGTTCGGCCGCATTCTTCTTCTACACACGCCGTTGGGACTCCTGCTGAAATATATACTCCGCACAGGCTTCGGCTTCGAGGCGTTTCCTTTTGTCTAGATGGGGCTTTATTAAAAAACGATGGGTACTATAGATGATCACCGTGGAACCGATGCCGATGGCCATCATGCCGACAGTCGTCGATGCAAACTTTTTAATGAAGCTCATCTGAAATGAAAGTTAAACACAAATATGCATTATTAATATATTTCTTATTTTTTATATAGACAGCATGTCAAGTAACCATATTTTTAAATATGTCGAAATAGTTGCTTGACTAACTGTATATTAATTAAGTTGTCACACTTTGTTGGATTTTTTGTTGTGGTCGCTTCTGCTGTATCGTTTGATTTCTCGGCTTTTTGTTCGTTTCTGAACTTGACTAACAGTGGCTGCCAAATGTAAATACCGCCCAGAACACCAATAGCGGTTACAACCATTAACTGAGGTACTGTGACACCGCGAGGACGACGTATTTGCATAGCTAAAAGTTCAAAGATATTTTTCTTGCCGGCGCCTGTTACATCAACGCGAGAACACCGTATGAAAGTGTCAAAACAGCTGATTGCTTTTGTCTAGCACATTTTACAACACTGCACGCAAGTTTGGCGTTGCCAGACAATTGCAATTGGGCACCCGTTATAAAATAAAATAAAAACAGCATATAATGGATATTTAAATCGCAAGCTACACACTTATAGGCATTATTAAATGATTTCTGATATTTATACTTTTGGGTTTTTCTCTGAATGATCTTTGATAATTATTGTATTGACGCAATTGGAATTGTTGCGGATTTCCTTCGTCATTACAAGAATTTTATCTTTGCCACTTTGTGTATATTTATGTAAGAATTAATGTGCATATTTACATATCAATCAACAGTTAGCTTAGATTAGCATTGCATTCATTAGCGGTTAGCAGCATCATCTAACGAATAGGCAGAAAAGAGTACGAGAGATCAAGAGAGGAGAGAACAAAGTCTTGGGACTCCCTCAAGCAACAAAGCGCGGCAAAAGTAACAACAACAACAACGAGCACAGTAAGCTGGTTTTAAAAATGGCCTGCTCGCATCAAGCTTTGAGTCACTCTCAATTGGAAGCGCGAGTTAAACGGTTCTCTAATCGAACGCTGAGCGCACAACGCAACTGTCTGTGTCGAGTTGCGTTTTCAGCTCTTCTTCGATTGCTTGCTATTTGGACTACAAAAAAAAGGAGTGAAAATATACGAAATATAGGAAAAAAAAAAACACGTATACACAAAAAAAAATCTAAACTACGCCGAATAAAAAGGTGAAAAATGTATACAAACACAAAACTAATAATATTGCTGCTGGCAATGATTGGAGCGAAGGCAAATGCGAATGGCAACTCCATACCCACATTGACAACGCCGACGGGCGTCTTTGAGACGCGAACAGATAAGGTTCCAATTGGAAGTGGAACTGGGAATGGAAATGGAGCTGCCGCAACATTGCCGGCTGCATCTTATGATGACCTCGACACATTTGTTCCATTCCGCAGCGACTCGCATGACAATTTCTCGTGGCAGCTGCTCAAATCGGTGCTGCTGAGCGAGACGGCAAAACAGAATAATGTCATCATATCGCCGTTTTCCATTAAATTGGTGCTGGCATTGCTCTCCGAGGCGGCGGGGGCAAACACACAAACACAAACGGAACTGATAAGCACACAGACGGACATTCGATCGGCAAATAATGTGCGTGAATTCTATCGCAAGACACTCAATTCGTTCAAGAAGGAGAATCAACTCCATAATACGCTCAATGTGCGCACCAAGCTTTTCACCGACAGCTTTATTGAGACGCAGCAAAAGTTTACAGCGACATTAAAGCATTTCTATGATAGCGAAATCGAAGCTCTCGATTTTAGTAATGCCAACGGAGCGGCCTATGCCATCAATGACTGGGCAGCCAATGTGACCGATGGACGTTTACAAAATCTGGTCACACCGGACAATGTGCAAAACAGTGTGATGCTTTTAACGAATCTGATCTACTTCAAAGGACTCTGGCGACGACAGTTCTACAACACCTTCGAGGGCGCCTTCTTCCGCACCAAAGATGCCCAGATGCGTGTCCAGTATATGGAGCAAACGGATTACTTCTACTACCACAACTCGGACAATCTGAAGGCACAAATCTTGCGTCTGCCCTACAAGGGTAAGAACTCCATGTTCATTCTCCTGCCCCACGCCATGGATGGCATCTATGAGCTGCTGCACACGCTGAAAAATGATGAGGTCAAGAGTGCTCAATGGGCAATGGAGGAGGTTAAAGTTAAGGTAACGCTCCCCAAATTTCACTTTGACTACAATCGCAGTTTCCGTGAGACCCTCAAGGAGTTGGGAGTACGCGAAATCTTTGAGGACACCGCATCATTGCCGGGACTGTCAAGGGGAGCTGATGTTGCCGGCAAGGTGAAGGTGTCAAACATCTTGCAAAAGGCTGGCATCGATGTCAATGAGCAGGGAACGGAGGCATATGCGGCGACCGTAGTGGAGATTGAGAATAAATTTGGCGGCAGCTTAACCATCGAGGAGTTCAATGTGAACCGTCCATTTGTGTTCTTCATCGAGGAGGAGGCAACCGGTAACATTCTCTTCGCCGGCAAGGTTCATCAGCCCCTCTAATGTGGCCCCCAGACGACAATATTATAATATATATTATATTGATTTTATTATAATATGAAAAGCGTTGTAAAACAAAGAAGAAAAATAAAAAACTGACAAATACGAATAATTATGCAATTGTTGTAATTTTTTCACAAAAGTGAATTGAATGTTGTTTCTTTTTTTGCTGATAACACCGTAAACAACAGCCTTGTCACATTTAGACATGATGAGCTATCATAAATTTACATATATCTATTTTAGGGCATGGGAATTCCATACGCAACTCTAAGCACACGATCCACAATTGCGCCTCAATCTTAATGAGCAAATACGTGAGCAAACACTAATTAATATTAGCTGTAGCAGTAGTTATTTATCTGTAAGTACAAAAACCCAGCTAGCCACATATGAATCACGATTGTAGCGTTTCAATTAACACCATTCAACTATTTAGACGAGTCATTGCACGATCTAAACTCAATTTTTATCCATAAACTATAATGATATATACTTGGAAATACTTAAAACATACATTGTATCTTTTAATGCTTCTTGTTGTAAATGAAAACAAAAAATGAATGTTATTGAAAAATAATAACTGTTGGCGTTTTTAAGAAGCTTCTCTTAAATGTATGTGGGTAATTTCATATTCTATTCATAAATCTTAAAATACAATCAGTGGGTAATTTTATATTCTACTGCTAAATCTTAAAATTCAATCAATGAAATTTTATTTATTATCAAACCATCACTAAGCTATAAAGATATGTAGTATTACTAGACTTTGTTTCTTGGGTTATTCTATAATTAATATACTTAATGTTAGTCATTTTTGATAACTGAGATGAACTCTCAAACAAGTTGTTCCACAACAAACAAGTACTATAATGTTGTATAACAAAAACAAAATAATGAGCGCTTCATAAAAATACTTTATCATACCAGCGGTCGCAAATGTTGCCCAACACTTTTTAAAAAAATGTCAAATATAACATTGAATAAAGTGACTGATATTTCATATTCTATTATGCACATCTTTTCTGCTGTCATAGCTCAAACAAGCCACTTTTTTTGTATACATTTTTACGGTCGAAAGAGACTTTTCTATACTTAATTTATTAAACATAATTTTTTCTAAACCTAGTAAAAATAATTTGTATTTATTCTCAGTAGTTGCGTTTAGCTCATGAAAAGTGATTTTGAATTTTCCCAAAGTAGTTGCCAAGATAAAATAGTTATATTATTCTATTGTCAATTTATTAAATCTTAGTAGTGTTTGAAACTTAAGATCAAAGACGAAGCTTTACGCTTCAAAACAAGTTATTCCAACACTAGGAAACCAAAATATACATATAGACAACACACTCATATTTATTGATATTTTAATGGATGTAGCAGCATTGTTATCAAGTCGTTTCTATTTTGATGACTTGAAATCTAACCACATATTATATGTACGTATGTGTGACATCTCTAATGAATTGGACAATGGAACAGGTTTCACATATAAAGATTGATAAATGTACATATGTTATGTTGACCTTTTTTAATCATTAGAGATTTCAGATTCTGACCGACTTGCTCCCGTTTCATTATTTGAATTACTTTCATTTAAATAAATTTTCATACTAAATTCTTCAAGATTTAAGTAATAATTTGAAAGCCTTTAAGCTAGTTTCAATTTCAAGTTGATAAACGAGAATTTGTTATTCTCATCTGTAGACAGTTGTTTTTTTTTGGGAGAAATCTTCAAACTTGTTATAGAGTTCCAATCATGCGAAACGCTTCAGAAACAATTAGTTTATACAATTGGAAAATGGTTTTCATTTTGTTTTGGAAATCGTTAACACGTTTACGCTATCAAATATTTTTATGTTTAAATATACATAACAGGAAAAAAGCACGAATTGCAAGTAATTTTTGGATATATCCCCCAGAATACATATACAAATGATTCAGTCAAAAATAACAAAAACAAATGCAGTTTATTAATATTTGCAATGCTTTCGAGTCGATATACTTGATGTGACTCAAGCAAATAAAGACACAAAGGGAAACTGATAATTTCCGACTTGATTGTTGATGTGCCCCAAGACAATCAGCAACTAATTCAAGTAGGTCGTTACTGGTAGGTACTATCTCTTGGGAAAAAGAAAGTTTAAAAGGGAAAACAAAATATAAAAAACAAAGAGGATATGAACTCTCCGTAACTGATGACACGAAAGAATTAAAAAAGGTACTTCTTTGAACAAAGTAAACAACAAATATTAAGATTCGACGAAATTAAAAATTTTAAAAAGTAAAAAAAATATATTTGCATTTTTTCATTTTTGTTTAAAACAATACTTGACTATCTGTATATTGGCAGTGCACATTTTACAATTGCTTTGCATTTGTTATGCAGTGCTCAAGAGCAAAAGACGAACTGCTAGACATGGGTAAAATTAGGATCCAATTAGCTTCTATTGTTGTTAGTTTTTAAGATTATCGGAGATACAATGACGTAGCTAAAAGGGAAAATATTGCCAAACCTAAGTTGGGTCTAAAGTCGAGCTTCGGTCACATTAGGAAACTAGCCTAATCTAATCTAAGCTCGTATGTTTTGTGAGCCCCTTATTAGCCCCTTATAAGATTCCATCTTAGTTGTAATCGAAACAGTCCTAAAGATGAATTTCATCGCTCAATATTATAGTTCGAAGGGTCAGTTTTTAGTTTTAATCTTCTGAATTTATGTTTTTTCAGGTGTTCTAGTCATTCAATTACCGGTTGTTGGCCCGGTTGCCCTAATTCTAACGATTATGGTTTATATGAGGAGTATATGAATAAAATTGGTAACATATTGCTGCAGTTCGTAGAGTCTAACAAAGGAAAAAGTGTTGTTTACAAATATTCTGTATTTATTAATGCTGCAGTTTAATCTGTAATTGAAAGTTCGAGGAATTCTGTGTCTTTGTAGTCAACACAGACAGAATTGGTTTTACCCAATAATCCAGCAAATTTCTGCCTATATAATCAGCCTACAATAAAATCAATTATCAGTTGTAATCGAAGCCACTGACTTAAAGATGAATTACATCGCTCTACTGATGTTGCTCTGCTTTCTGATGAGCTGTGCTCTAGCCAGAAACTTCCCATTAAGTAAGTTTTCCATTACACCCTTTAGCTAATTAATAATAACTTATATTTCTAAATTTAGCTGCATGTAATCCGCCTCCAATTTACCGATGTCGTCCCGGTTGCCCAGGTTGCTTTGAAATGTACTAGCTTTTAATTATAAGTGCTTAAATGTGTTAAGCAACATTTAAAGCGTTTCGACTATCAATGTACAACTAAATTTTAGCCAATCCTGGCTTAATTCTTAAGTCAAATTATTTTTCGTATATGCATAAATTGTAATTTGAAATATTTATGTTTGATTAAAATATCTTCTGTAATTTGTTTGAATAAACAATTATCTGAGTCGATACGATATTTGCATTTTAATACCAGGGAATCAAACCCAAACAAATATCGGAAAATGAAAGGTCTCAGAATTAAAATTTTTCAAATAAGTAGCAACAGAATAACCAGCAATTTTAAGACATTAGTCACAGGTTAATTCCTGTGGAATTGTTGTACAAAGCTAAAATATAACGACAAGTGTAAATAAATTTTGGACTTACCTCCGCCGCTTCCGCTCGACAACATTGCCAAAGGCTGTTGTTGTGATTGAATGTGAGGTTTGTTAAAGTTGTTGTTGCTGTTATTGTTATTGTTTTGTTGGCGAAAAAGTTGTTGTGAAGCCTGTTGTTGTTGTTGTTGTTGTGGGTATGAATGATACTGTGCCGAAGGCTGTGACATTTCAGTTGATTGAAAACTCCCAGTTTCTGCGAATCTTCGTGAATTTCCCTGTTGCGATTGTTGCTGCAGTTGTTGTTGCTGTGACAATAACATGACACCGGGTGTGACTTGTTGTTGATGGTTTTTACCAGTGATAAGCGCATTTAACAATGCATTAGATGAATGATTCGTCTCCTGGCGTGCTGATCTTTGGCCAAGCATCGGTGGCAATTGATTGCGAGTTTGTTGCTGCTGCTGCTGCTGCAACGATTGCTGTTTGCTTGCCACATTCATGTTAAGCAACTTGGATGTTTGCTCCTCCATTTTACGTTTAATAACCGCATTGCGCATTATGTTGTTGGCATGAGCACGCAAATCTTCCTGCGTTAGCTGCGGTGTCTGTGTCTGTGGTTGTTGTTGCTGCTGTTGTTGTTGCTGCTGTTGTTGCTGTTGCTGGCGTGCAGCCAAAGTTTGCTGCACAATGGCCAAATTGTGTAGATTCTGCAATTGACTAGCAATCACAGTGCTCGAGAGCATCTCCAACTGTTGCTGATGCTGTTGTTGCTGCTGCTGTGTGTTTGTAAATTGCAGCACTGCCGTTATGGCCTCACGATCCATGTTTGTCAGCCGAGGATTGGCCAACTGCACCAGCAAGCCATGCTTTGAGATTTCACCTAAGTGAAAGAAGAAAGTTAAAGTCAATATTAATTAGATAAGATTAGATTAATTATATTATTTTTACCTTTAGTTAGACGTAACAACAACAATTGTGTGTCAGCTCGTCCGAGAATGGCCTTTAGTTGTAGGCTCGCCAGAAAAGCAGTTTGCTGTTGTTGCTGTTGAATTAGCACGTGTTGCTTCTGTTGTTGCTGTTGATATTGCTGCTGCTGCATGATAAAATTCGAAATGGCGTCATTGCCAACTTGCGGTGGTTGAGGTTGACCATGCAATGGTTTTGCACCACTCAAAGCACCAATTAATTTTTGGAAATTATCCGATTGTTTGTTATTGGTGTTGTTCGTATTTGGATGAGCCGTTGTTGTTGCTGCTGCTGCACCTGAAGCTTCATTAATATTGCCGAGGGAGTTGCGACGCCATTTGGCTTCAAGTTGATCCACCGATGGCATTTGATTGATATAACCAAGGCTTTTGGGCTGCTCCAAATTCTGGCAATTGTTATTGTTATTGTTCGGGCCTATTGCCTGCTTGAAGAACTCATTGAGGGATGATGATGAGCCATTTTTCTCCATGCGTTCACGAGCAAAGAAGGACATAAATTTCGAATTATTGTTGTTATTGTTATTATTAATATTGTTGGCTGCATGCGAAGTTTGATGTTGCTGTTGATGTTGATGTTGTTGTTGTTGCTGCTGGTGCTGCTGATGGTTGCCCTCAACACGTCCATAATTGTTGTTTTGATTAAATCTATCGAATTGTCCCAAACGACGTTTCTCATCCTTGACAGACTGTGACATTTGATGTTGCTCATTTGCATTCATTTTGTTCATATTCTCCAAGGTGTTGTTGTTATTGTTGCTGTCCTGCTTTGGAATTGGCTTGCCAACATTGTTGTTGTTGCTACTACTGCTGCTGCTGTTGTTGATGCTAATGTTGCTGCTGCTGCCATTGCGTCCCAAAGCATCCGGATGCTGCCATTTGTATTTGCTCTTCTCAATCTAATAAAAAAAACAAGTTGATTAATTAATATAACGAAACATGTTTAAAGGCTTCAGTCGAGTCACAAACGATACTTAATTTAAATATTAAATAATTCTATTTCAAGAACCGAAAACCTAAATCTCAAGTTTTAATTTTAAATCAATCTTTAGTGTAAAACATCATATTAAACTTGATTCTGAGATGTTTAATTTTTTTTGTCAAAAAAGCAAGCCAAATGGGACAAAAATATTGCTAGGTCAAAAGTCGGACCAACTACAAACTGTCATAACTTTGTCAAAACTTGACCGATTTTCACAAAGAATTACATTTTGACTATGGTTTGGTCTCCTAATTCATTCTGCATTCAAATTAATGCAGTAAGTCCCCATGTGTTTTTCGAAAATTTAAATTTGTTTCGATTTGATTTCCCGATTGTATTATTAAGCTTTTGCTTACCTTGTGCTTTTGCATGCTGTTATCATTTTGCGTGTGGTTTCCCTCCTTTAGCAACTTCTCCTCATCCTCATCAAAGCCACATAATTCAATGGTATCCAGTCTTGAGGTTGGACCACAACTGAACCACTCCGGCTCCTCATTGCTATTTCGGTAGCGACGATAATGACGCTCCTCCGATTCACGAGATTTTGGCTTTGAAACGACCAAGAAACCGGACATAACACGCTTCACATAATTCTCATTGGCTCGATTTAAGTCCTCAGTGGATTCATTCGATTTCAAGCTCTCATTTTCGGAGCGATTATGATTGTTGTTGTTGGACATGCCCATAATGGGCGTATTTGGACGTCCATTCGATTGCTGTGTCGCATTCAATTGCGTAGTGCCGAGTTCCCCATTATCAAAGAACTTTAAGACCGTCATATTGCTGCCTCCATTCGAGTTGTGATGCTTCGCATCATCCATGTGAGATGTGGGGTGATGACTGTTGTAAGGTTGCTTGTAATCGTTGTTGTTGTAGGTCCATTTCGTGTGCGACAAACGTCCGCTGCCAATGCGCCTCTGATTAACAATGGCGGGATCCTGGAAAAATAATGGAATGAGTGAAGAGCAATGAAGTAATCAAGAACAAGATTGTGATGTCATAAATTACTCAAATGCACTTCCACTCACGGTTGCCACAATTGGTGTTTTTGCACCAAATCTGACTCTTTTTTTTCCTGATGGTATAATGGCACTTTTTTTTTGGAGATGGGCTCTTTTTTTGGTTTTAACAAGAGTTTCTTGAAAACTATTAAGAATGTAATTTAGATCTAAGTATTTTCGCTACCAACTCTATTATACTGAAATTCCCAACACATGTACATTTTAATATCGCAGAAAAGAGTACGTAAACTTTGAACTAAATCGAAGGTATTATATTATAATAATTTCTAAAAAATACTCGCAATTTTAATATTTTATATTTAATAGTTTTTAAAAAAAAATAATTTTTTTTAATTTCGTTTTGCAAATAGTTTGGTTTATTTATAAAAACTGCTTAGTTTTCATGAAATTGGCTCTTTTGTAGTGAAATTGGCTCTTTCTAAACATTTTTTGGCCCTTTTTTATTTTCAAGTGGCAAGCGTGCTTCCACTCAATGCAGAGCTTTCAAATGTATGCGCATGTATTGTCTACTCCCCATACAGATGCCTATGGCTGCATTGAAAGAGAACTCTCTTTGAGAGAGAAAGCTTGCACTGCAGTACTAACTACTGGTCACTTAGCCCACAGTTATACTATTTTAGTATGCTTGTAAGTGATGTAAGAAATATTTAAATATCGACTTGATTTCCGCGAAACAATTATCGAGTACTTCAACTCGATGATTTTTTTGACGGTTGATCGAGTTGATTAAATCGATTTCCATGAAAAATCGTCAACTCACTGAGCTTTTCTCATCTTAGTCAATTTGCAGAAATAAGTTTAATTATTTAATTTTACATCACTAGTATCGACGAATAAAATGGCAATTAAAAATTATAAAATTTCGCACTAGTTAAAAACGTATTGCTTTCGTGACTGCATTGAGTAACGGTTAAGTAACTATCACCGCTTAATTGTAACGTTTGCACATCTCTATCAGCTGGCGCCAAAAGCATACACACATCCACATACAAACACACACTTACAGCTCCAGCTGCGAGAGTGCAATAATTTAGCTGATAAACCGCAAAGTAAACTTGCGAATGTGCGTATAAAACGAAGAGGGGAAACAAAAACGAAATGGGTGAGAGAGGAGAGCAAGTAAAATGAAAATGGTGCTTTACAAAACATATGTGGGACATGCACCAAAACAAATTGCAACTAACGCCAGTGTGACAGTTGACATTGCGTTGTTCCGTCGAATCCATCGGCTAAGCTGGCGTGCTAACTGTTAACAGCTGCCATTAAAAAACACAATCTCACACATATGCAAAAACATACATACATAGGCAACGTAAATAGGTAAATGCACTGATAGCAAACCGTTTAGGTGCAGTAACAAGATGCAGTTTGTGGCCACAGGTAAGTGCGCAACTATTTAGTCTAACCAAATGAATATGTATATTTATATACTAAACTTCGCTACATATTTAGAACATCAACATCGACGTCTGAATCCATTGACGGGACAGTGGGTGCTTGTGAGTCCGCATCGCATGCAACGTCCCTGGTCTGGTCAACAGGAGAAGGCGCAACTTAACGAACAGCCGGTATTCGATCCAACGAATCCCCTTTGTCCGGGTGTTAAGCGACCAAATGGAAATGTAACGGAACGCTATGAGAGCACCTATGTCTTTGATAATGATTTCCCGGCACTACTGGAACAAGTGCCAGCACCGCCTTCCAGCGATGATCCACTTTTCCAGGCAGCCGCCGCACGTGGCAATTGTCGTGTTATGTGCTTCCATCCCAAATCCAATTTGACCTTGCCAACCATGAGTACAACAGAGATTGGCGCTGTTATCGATGAGTGAGTTATCAAAATGCAACAACTATCGACACAATCAATCAATTTGTGCATCATTTGCAGATGGATCAAGCAATTCAATGAGCTGAGCGTCAAGTATGCCTGGGTGCAGATATTTGAGAACAAAGGAGCTAGCATGGGCTGCTCGAATCCGCATCCACATTGCCAGATCTGGTCATGTTCCTTTCTGCCCACAGAGCCACAACTGAAACAGGAGCGTCTGCGGGCTTATTACGCCACCCACGAGCGTCCATTGTTAAGTGATTATGTAGATCGTGAATTGCAGCGCAAGGAACGCATTGTTATTGATAATCCTGACTGGTTGGTTGTGGTCCCCTTCTGGGCAATTTGGCCATTTGAAACGATGCTCATATCGCGCAACAATAACAAACGCATCAATGACTTGACCCAGTTACAGCGTCAGAACTTGGCCAAAACCATCAAGGAGCTGACAATCAAATACGACAATCTCTTTCAATGCTCATGCCCCTATTCAATGGGTTGGCATGGTGCGCCAACAGGACCAGAGCATGCGCATGCCTCAAGCGCCCATTGGACACTGCACGCCGTATATTATCCGCCACTTTTGCGCTCGGCCACAGTGCGCAAATTCATGGTCGGCTTTGAGCTGCTGGCAATGGCACAGCGGGATTTGACGCCAGAGCAGGCGGCGCAGAGACTGCGAGAAGTCAGCGGAACGCATCACTATCTGGACAAGTGAATCCACAACAAGAATTTATAATATAGAGAAAATCCGTACAAATGGAACTACATATAAAAATTGTTACAACAAATGATGAAAACTCTTATCAACATGCAAATCAGATTAACGGGCAAGATTGGTTTGTCAATATATAAAGTAAGCTGATGTGTGTAAATGCGCTTTTAAATATACATATGATACTAACGAGAAAAAAACCCTAATTGGGATCTCCAACGGAAAATGCTTACTTGGATTATATGTCCCACGGAAAAAGCTTACTGGGATTATATGTACGAGATTAAAACGATGATTTCCGTATTTATGATTATGCAAGACATATTTTAGCGTGATCTTTCAGAATAATGAATTTTTTTATCTTGGTTTTCAAATTAAATACAAAATCCCCACAAAAAGAGCTACATATTAAATTATTGTTATGATAAACGCGTCAATATATTATAAATAAATAGTTGATAAAAACTATATAATATCGAGCCCTAATTAACGTATGCGACATTTTTGCTTTTACCTAAAAATATTTTTATAATTTTTTTTTTTTAAGTTTTACTCTACTCAGCTCAATTTGCTATGCGATCGATACAAAATAAATATGTAAGATATTGGGAGATTAAATTCCAAGCCAGGCTTGGTATATATAAAGATTTTGTGCAAACTCTTTTTAGATTAATGTGCAAGAGTAGCTATTGAAATATATATCATATACATAATAAGATATAGAGAGATTGCTAGTACATACCTGAAATTCCTGCTGTGGCTGTGGAGGCTGACTCTGTATGATGGAATCATCGCTGATCAGTTGCTGTTGCTTGGTTTTGTTCTTATAGAAGGCAGGCATGCACTCATTGCTGCCATTGGCAATATTCGTGTTGGTGTTTGAACGTGGCTTAAAGCTGTGCGTATTGCGAGCAACTGCATCCGCAGAGCGCCAGAGATTCATGCGTCTCAGTCGTGCCTCCAGTTCAATGTCATCGCAAGTTGCAATGCGTGGCATGCTGAAGGTTAGCGACTCCTTGGAGCGATGCATGAGTGCATGCAACATGCTGTGCCTTATGTCCAGCAGATGCTGTCGTGTATATTTCTGCAAGGGCTCCATCGACATCGATTTGGACGTGGGCAACGGTGTGGACGACTGTGTACCACGCAACTTGGGCAGACGCAGACTACCCGTTGCTGTTGTTGTTGTTGTTGTGGCCGAGATGCTGCGTTTTTGGGTTGTCTGTTGGGGTTCTGTCAACGGTTTCTTGCCCACTGCCTTGGAGGCCACAGGAGGCAGAGACGGAGGCGGACTCAGATGCAAATCACAGCTGACTGCGGTACAGGACAACTGGCTGGTGGGCTGGGTGTAGGGCGTGGAGGCACGCGCCGATAGCACCTGCAATGTCATTAGACCCACCTGACCTTCGTCATCATGTGTGCTGGCCGCCGGTGGCAAGGGTATCGCTTCCCTCGATATAATCACATTCGTTGTCTGACGCTGTAGCAAGTTGACAATTTTGAGTGCCCTTTCCAGTTTGCGTATTACTTCGGGTTTGTTGAACTTGGGATGCAGGATTATGGATTGGGAATTGGAATCGGAACAGGCACGATTATTCAAACATATAGGCGACATTTTCACAGCGTCAGCTTTGAACTCATCCAATACAAGCACAGACTGTTGACCAAATTGAACAAATAAAAAAAATGCAATGCGAATTAGAAAAACACAACCACAATATATCGATGCAAGCGATTTTCTTTACAAGATGAATTTAGCCAAAAGTCAAACACGAAAATTTCAATGTCATTGCCAAAACAAAATTTATGTCAAAAAAAAAAACCAATTTGCAGTCCTTTTACAATCTGTACAATGAACAATATTAAAATTCAAAAAAAATATAAATATGTGTATATAGAATAAAACTGATCAATTTTGAACACTATTTCTGTAGCTTAAAAACTTGTTATTTATTTGTCTGTCGTTTAAATCAAATCAAATTCTCAACAAAACAAACATTGAATCGACGCGCGTCAAAACAAAGTAACTTTATCGTGACAAAAAAGATTAAAAGGGTAGCTAGATTGCATATAACAAATACTATATCGAATGTGCAAAAAGTCTTATTAAAAAAAAAGAAATATAGCGCTTTATAAATAACATTAAAGTGATGTTAAGTAAAGAGATGTAATTATTGAAAATAGAAGACAGGCAATATTTGATTTAGTCAATATTCGAAATAAGATTTGTTGATCTGATATATAATATATAAGCAAAAGTATATAATTATATACTGCAACTGTAACTGTAAAGGTATTCGAAATAAGATTTGTTCAGATATACGGTTATATCAATATCGAATCGGACCATCTGATATATAATATACAAGTAAAAGTATGTAATTATATAATTACATATTTGGTTATATAATTATAACATCCACTGTAAGGGTATAAAAACTCACATCAAATGTTGATCGCTGCTGTAGTAGATGATGTTGTTGTTGTTCCCTTTTATTTGTCTCCATTTTCGTAATGGCCTCTTCCAGTGCGTCTTTTAGCTTAATTGCTGTTAATTTAACATAACCTTGACAAGTAGCCCGCTTATTACAGGGGAGTGGTGGTGGAGGGGGTGGTGCACAAGGATCTTCCCATTTTTCCGAATTTGCCTCGTCATCTTCGGTCTCAGTTGCTGCCGCTGTCGCCGCCGCTGCTCCTGCCGACGTCGACCGCGCTGGGGCCTGCACAGGCGTAGGAGGAGGGGGCGGTGGTGGCATCGCAAATTTTTCCTTCTGAACAGGTGTCAGCACTTGTGGGGCATCAGCATCTCCTTGAGCACCATCTTCGTTATCCACAACGATTGAATGCTTGCGCTTCAATTTGCGTTGTTCTTTTGGTGATTGCTTTGGTTCTAAAGCGCCAGCGCCATTTTCTTCTGCGATCAATTCAGCTTCGACAATCTGCTTTGAGCCAGTCGACATTTTCTGTATGGTTAAAATATTAGATTTCTAATGTAATTCGATCACTTCATGATGATATTACTACTTACAAATAATATTTATGATTTGATAGTAATTAATTAAACAGTTTACAATGTAATTTACAATGCAAAGTCCTACTTTATGTATTGCAAAATGAAATCACGTTTATGGCGAGTTCGGTAGATGCCGTTATTTGGACTTTTCAATCGTGCGCCAGACTCGGAATACGTGTATGCATGTGTATTCACACATTCGTGTGTGTGTGTGGGTGGACTGAACTTGCTAACGGAATCAATTGAACATCAAAGTTCACAGATCCGACTATTAGAATATCGATAGCATTGTAATAATTAATGTCGGTTATTAGCCCTCAAAAAGTGACGAAAAATTCGATTATCTAAAGTTTATTATTAAGAAAACAAACGATTTATCAAATTAAGTATATCATCAAAATCACGGGCACAAATATTAAAAAGAACTTAAATGTTTTTAAATAGAAAAATGGCATTTAAATTATATATGTTTAGATATATTCAAGGCTGCCAGACGTTCACATTAAGGTCAACTCTTTCAAGATTGCCAGACGTTCAAATAAACGGTGATTTTTATTTTGGAACCAACGATTCGAATCAAATGAACCGCATGACCTACAATCAGGGATTTAGTTCGTTTATTCACTTTAGTGATTAGTTCAATTGAACTTAATCCGAACGACAAAGTGCAGAAAAGTGAAAAATATATTTTTCAGTCAGAAAATATTTTGTTAGTAAGTAAATCGTTTAAGCCGCCAATAGCTTGATTAAAGTATTGGCACTTTAATCAAGTGCGCCACTCGATGGATTTATAAAGTATGTAAATTGATGAGCATTTTGTAATTTGTCGTAAACAAACCTTAACATAACCTCATTTTTCTGTTGTCTAGAACTGAGTTTGACGGAACGACACAAGCAAAGGTAATACATAAAATTAAAAAAAAATGACCCAATATCTACCGCCAAATCTATTGGCGTTATTCGCCTCACGCGACCCGATACCGTTTATGCCGCCGGTGGATAAGTTGCCACATGAAAAGAAATCACGAGGCTACTTAGGCGTCGCCAAATTCATGAGCGACTTTGAGGACCCAAAGGACACACCTCTGCCCAAAACGGTAGAAACACGACAGGAGCGTCTCGAGCGTCGACGCCGCGAAAAGGCTGAGCAAGTGGCTTACAAGCTGGAACGTGAAATTGCACTGTGGGATCCAACCGAGATAAAGAACGCAACCGAGGATCCGTTTCGTACGCTATTCATAGCGCGCATCAACTACGACACCTCCGAGTCAAAGTTGAGGCGCGAATTTGAGTTTTATGGTCCCATCAAGAAGATCGTGCTCATCCATGACCAGGACTCAGGTAAATTGAATTGCTTTACTTAAGCATTTGCAAATCTAGAAGACAAAATATAGTCATGTACATCTATTTAAGTTTTTAAGCTATTTTTGTGTGGGCAGTATCGGATCATTATAATATGTAGCTATGATATGAAAGTGGTAGATTTTTTTTTTATATATATATTTCAACCAATCACACAGATTGTTAATCAGGGGTGCCACAGAAACCGAAAATCTCCCAAGAATGTATGGAGATTTACGGTTGGTTTCGTTTTCTGTTGCACCCCTGAATGATTCTTTAAATTAACTTTTTGCATTTTCGCCATGGCCTATATTTCTTTTTTCCTTGTCGTTGATTGTTTGAATTTAAAGAACAAAAAAAAAACCATTTATATTAAAATAATTTTTGTAAATGATGCAGGTCTCTGCAAAGGTCTTCCTTCTTCAGCCTGCTGAAGATACTGCAATTCTCTTGTTTAATATGCAGTTTACTTATTGTAATTCCATTTCCAAATCCCCACTCTATAGGTAAACCCAAGGGCTACGCCTTTATTGAGTACGAGCACGAACGTGACATGCACGCGGCGTACAAGCACGCGGATGGTAAGAAGATAGACAGCAAGCGTGTCCTGGTGGATGTTGAGCGAGCCCGCACCGTCAAGGGTTGGCTGCCACGGCGACTAGGTGGTGGCTTAGGCGGCACACGACGAGGTGGCAACGATGTCAATATCAAGCACTCCGGCCGCGAGGACAATGAGCGTGAGCGCGAACGCTATCGTTTAGAGCGTGAGCGTGAAGATCGCGAGGGTGTACGTGGTGGTGGCGCCAGCAATGGTGTTGACTTACGCGGCGGACGCGCTGCTTACGGCGGGGCTGTCGGCGGCGAGAGGCGTCGCTCGCGTTCCCGAGATCGCAGGGAACGTGATCGTGACCGTGGCGGACGAGGTGTCGGTCGCTCACGGAGTCGTTCACGCGAACGCCGAAAGCGTCGTGCCGGCAGCAGGGATCGTGACTACGACGATTTCGATGGACGACGCGATCGGCGGGACAGGGAGCGTGATCGTGAGCGCGAAAAGAAAAAGAAGCGTTCCAAGTCTCGCGAGCGTGAATCATCGCGTGAGCGAAGGGATCGTAAGCGTGAGCGACGTGATCGTGAACGGGGAGCTGCTGATCGCAGCGGTGGAGGCGGCGGAGATCGTGATGTTAAGGAACGTAAACCCGATTTCCGTGAAATGGATATGGTTAAGATTAAGGAGGAGCCCATCGATGACGGTTATCCCACATATTCCATTAATGACTATCAAAACACGGCCATTAAACGCGAGCTGGACGATGAGAATGAGGAAAAGTATCGGCCGCCAACTGCACATCACAATATGTTCAGTGTGCCCCCACCCCCGATACTTGCACGAAGCAGCAGCAGTAGCAGCAATAACAACCCTGATAATGGTGGGCAAAATGCAGGCGATCAGTCCTGGTGGCGCCAATGAATTCCAGTCGTCGATATGCATTGGTAATCGATCGATAACTGTAACAACTTTCAGAGTTTTTTTGTGTAATAACAAACAATCTTGCTGCTGCATACTAGGTAATAACTACAATATAACTATTAGAGCTGTATAGCAATCGAATGACATTTTAGTATCGATTGTTTTTAAAATTATTTATTCAATTGAAAATTCATGGCGTAAACAGTCAGTGGGACAGTGGATGCAGTTCGGAATCAACGAAGCGTAAGACATTTAATTGCTGTAAGTCCGACTTAAGCTGGGAGCACTTTTTTTCAAATTCCTTTTAAAGTTATGAATACAAAACAATAAGAAAAAAAAAACACAAAAAAACAAACAAAAAGCAAAACAGACACAAAACCGTAAATCAACAAGAAAATAATTGTGCATAGCTTAAATACGTTTAAATATGTAAGTAAATCTTAACAATTGAAATGAAGAGTAAGTAAAAATAAATCCGATCAACATGTGTGTTTGTTTCCCCACCTTTGGTAAGGGGGTTAAAGGGAATCCTTTGGTGTCAATGAGGACCCGGATGATGATATACAGGTTTATTGGTTTAATTCACAAATTGAAGTGTTAAAAACAACCGACTTTAAAAACTTTGCACTAACTCGTGCCATTTTATTTTCTTTATCTTGCAGTTTTCAATATTGAAACTCTTAATATTCGCATATTAAGAGTGTGTGACAAGACAGAGCATAAGTATAAAAAAATAATAAAAAATAATAATAATTAGTTCTGCAAAAGCCAAAATGCTACTCCTAGAGTATTCAATACCTGACCCATTTTAAAATAAATACAGGTAAATCCGTTTTTACACAAATCTCACTAATCCATGCCTGTTTACCGTTCTAGGCCAACACTAGAAACGTGGCCAACACGCCAGCTCAGCTTATTCAATTGGTGTCACATACCTCTGTCCAATATCCATGGGTCTGAGAGTAAGTTCCAAATCGGGCAATTCTTTTAAAATATGCTACATACTGCAACTGAAGATTGTAAGTTATTTTTGGGCTGGTTTCTGGTAAGATATTTGCCCCAACTGAGTTTTTCAAGTACCGACAAAATCAAAGAATATATATATATTTAAGAAATATTCTATATTCTTTAATGGTATGATGGTGAGGCATGCCCATGGAATGGTGACATATGGTGTTTATTAATCAAACTTACATATTCAAGTTGAATATTGTGTGTAATCAATTTTTGATTTCCGATTTATTTCAAGAACGCTTGGTGATTGTTTGTGTGTAAGGAAACCACACCATGGAATATCAAATTTCAAAAACATCGCTAAGGTTTGTTTATTGGTTCTTTTTGGTTGGCGCCTATAACTGGTAAGGGTCCCCCTAAAGGGTTAATTTTTTAAAGCTGTAGCTTATGGGTAAATTGGATGTCATCGTGTTCTTGTTGTTCCTATGGAAAAGGTCGCTTAATTCCCAATATATCTTGATCTCTTCATCTATTTATTAATGTTTAATTGCACATTAAAATGATATGCTTCTGAGGAAAGTGTCAATAACAGAAAACTAAAATCAAGTTAAATAATGGAACTTTCCCATTAAATATATATGAGCTGGTACGTACTTGTTGGTCGTCAGTTAAGAAGAGTTCATACAATTGACCATTTTAAATAAAGTACATGTTTTAATAAACTAAAAGTTTTGATTTTTTTGTTTGATTGCATCTTTTGACAGTCAATCTGTGCAATTAAATTTAAATCGCTATGTTGGATAAATTCTGGCTTATCGAGATAATAATTCTCGGAAAGTTTGTGGCTGACTAACATGCAGTTTACTGACAAGGTTTTTGAATTTGGCGGTCTTGTTCAATTTGCAATCTGACTACTAGTTCCAAGTTATATTCAAAAGAACTTATCTGCTGCGATATTCGATTTTCCAATGCATTTTTGCAATCCGATAAAGATATGCCAGTTTTTCTGATCGACTGGTGAAGCGGAGCAAATAATTTTCAAGTTTTACTGCAACGTAAACGTATTTTCCGAGAATCCTCGGATATTTTTTAAAATATACATATCAAAAATGTTTCGATATGGAAAAAATATTATTTTTAATAATTATTTAATTATCGCTGACATAAATATCTAAGCGCGACTTTTAATTTGTCATGTTTCCACTTCAAATCGCTTGCAGTGTTATTAATTTTGTCAAAGTATAGATTTTGTGTCCATGTTTCATGAAGAAGAAAATTGAAGGCATCGGCAAAATCAACGACAAAAATTTCGCACAATAATATCGCTAAACTATATCGATATTGACGTCAGATAAAATATATATCATCGCAAAAAATATTTATCGATATATCGATATTTCAATGTTATTTGGACAACCCTAGCGAATAGGGAGACACTCCAAATACAACCATTTTTTTGGCGTGTGTGTTGCAAAGACAAGCCGCTTGGCAATCTAAAAAAAAGGGAAGCGAGTCGTGAAACGTTTTAAAAAGTAAGAAAAATTTAATTTGCAAATGCTATTGTAACAGTGTACAAGAATAGCTAGTGAATTTCAACTAATTTTTGCGTATTTTGTACAGCACGCACGCCCGGCATTGTATTTTACATTGGTGAATATCACCAAGCGCGTACAAAAGCAAAAGCAGAGGAAAAAAAAACATGTCTGACGAAAAGAAGGGAGGCGAAACCGAGCACATTAATCTAAAAGTACTTGGACAGGACAATGCCGTTGTCCAATTTAAGATTAAGAAACACACACCATTGCGAAAACTCATGAATGCTTACTGCGACCGTGCCGGACTTTCCATGCAGGTGGTGCGCTTCCGTTTTGACGGTCAGCCCATCAATGAGAACGACACTCCGACCTCGCTGGAGATGGAGGAGGGCGATACTATTGAGGTGTACCAGCAGCAGACCGGCGGTGTTTATTAATTATATATAGTTAAGCTATAGTTACTCTCTTGATTTAAACAAACAAAAAAACAAACAAGAAAACATCAACAAACAAAAACAACATCAACATAAGCGATCATATTATTCTACAACAAAATTAACTAAAGAAAAATAATATCAATTCTGTTCAATATCAATTTGTACACAGAATTGATAACGGCTAAAAGGATTAACCCCAAAAGAAAACAGACCTAACTATTTGCTAATTTAAACTGAAAGAAAAAAATAAAGCATTTTGTAAACTATGATTTAAGAATGGATGCGATGAAAATGTGTGTATTTGTTTTGGTGGGTAAATTGCCGGTGGCGCGCATTTCCCGCTTTATATCCCTCTCCACACACACACACATAAGTAAAACCAAGCGCATGGGATGTATCTATGTGTGTGTGAGGGTTTCAGCTTTCATACGAAATTTTGTACAGTACAGCAACTGCGTTTGTGCATGTTTGTGTGTATGTGTGAAAACAGGTATACATACACAATTGAGGCAGACAGACAATCTGTCCATGTAGCGGCCGAAAAACATAAATACGTGATGTACATCCAATTTTGTGTGTGTTCATAATTTTGTACTTTCAGCCCTTTCTAGATTCAAGATACAACGATTTAATGTAAAATTGATCTATTAACATAACCTTACAATACATACATATATATATATATATATATATATATATATATATAAGTACATATACATATAGAAGATGACGTCATCTTGGATGGAGTATTGTAGAAATACATGTAGGTAATATTCACAACATAACCTTAAAATGTATGATACACTTGAAAAAATTGCAATATTTCAAATAAAAATATACATACGAAAAAAAGAAAACTAAAGGTTTTTAATTATTTTACAAATTGCTTAATATGATTCCATATTTTTTTTTGTATGCAGTCAAGAAAAAATAGTCACAAATAGTTTATAATAATGATAATTGTTTTTGTTTCCAATAAAAATTAAGTTTGTATTAAAATGTGAAAAATGTTTGGATATTGTCAAAGCACTTATTAGCTTATTGTATTTTTCTGCTTTCTCGTATATAGGAAATAATCCTCGAATTGAAAAAGGTGTAATTTGATATGTACATATGTAAAATTTGTATTGTATTTAACAAAATAATATAAATTGTTGTAAACTTAAGTTATCCTGAAAGTCACCGTATTCCCCATTAAAATAATCAAATAATTGCATTGTCATGACTGTTGTGTGTTAAACCCAATCTTTGGGATTCTGCAGCACTTGAAGTAAATCGTTCTCCTTCGATTGATCCTTGGGAGCATGCATATACTCCCACCTCGCATGAAGGGGCAATGACATGAGAATACTCTCATATCTCGCACCAGGTGTGTAGAGACCAAACTTCGTGCCGCGATCATAGATGAGATTAAACTCCACATAGCGACCACGACGCAGGAGCTGCCACTGTCTCTCATTGTTGCCATAGGCGGCATTCTTGTGTTTCTGCACCAAAGGCAAGTAGGATGGGGTCACGGCACGGGCACAGCTGGTGACAAAGTTGAAAGCAGCCTCCTGACTGGGCTCATCGATGTCGTCAAAGAAGATGCCGCCGATGCCGCGACTCTCGTTGCGATGCTTGATGTGAAAGTAATCGTCGCACCACTTTTTAAACCTGGGATAGTACGTCGTGTCGTGCTCATCACAGGCGCTTTTCAGCGTCTTGTGGAAATGCCGTGCATCGTTTTCATCCAGGTAATATGGAGTTAAATCCGTGCCGCCACCGAACCACCATTGCTTCTTGCCGTCGGGCAGTTCCACCTCAAAGTAGCGATAGTTAAAGTGTATGGTTGGCACATGGGGATTACGTGGATGTATCACGGCGCTCACGCCGCTGGCAAAGAATGGCAGCTTCACATTCTCCGTCAGCTCCTTGCCCCGTGCCCGCATCTGTTGCACTGCAGCCGGTGGCAACCATCCGGTGACAACGGATACATTAACGCCGGCCTTCTCAAAGACATCGCCGTCCTGCAGAACGCATGTGACGCCTCCGCCGCCCTCCTTGCGCATCCAACGATCCACTTTGAACTTCTGCCCACTGTACTCCTCTGACTCGAGGGCTCGACAGAATTCAGCTTGAATTTCCATGATCATCAGCTCCATACGATGCCGCATGCTTTCCTCATCCTGCAGCAGAACACTTTGATCCGTTATTGGCTCCGCCATGTACTTCGAAATGTTCAACTTTCGATTGACCTTTCCGGCCTCGGCTTGTGCGTACGTGACCGTTGCAAAGGTGGAGAGTCCCAGCCCAGTTCCCAGCAGAAAGCCACGAAAATGTTGACTCTTCATTCGCCGGCCCAGCTGGAAGGTGCCCAGTGACACCAGCGATATTGTATGCCGCAAAGCATTCATATTCCTTTATTTTCGATCCTGTATTACACCACTTTCATTGAATATGCAAATATTTGTTATCTTTCTGCTTCTTATACCAGCTTTCAAAGCAGACCAGGTGATAACAAAAATATCGATAATCAAATATGTATTGTAATAATAAACATCGAAAAAATTAGGTGTCACAATATACTCGATATCGCAATAAGTATCGATAATAATATGTTCACACTCACTGTTGCCAACTTTTTAATATTTATAGCTATTTCTGCCTTGAAAGCATCCGAAAAATAGCTGAAGTTGCGATCAAAAATAGCTTAAGTACTTGTCAACTTTTAAAGCACCGGCCGAGGCAAATAATTGCAAAATAACTAAAAAAATTTTAACTGCGCGCGTTAAGTGAGGAGCAAATTGATAATGAGGAGTAACGTCGTTAAATTTAATAACGAGTGGACCGATTGGCAGCTTTCCACACCAGTGCTGCCAAGCTTTTAGGGAGAACAATAGCTGTTTCTGTCTGGAAAGCTCTAAATCTGTTATTGTGGTCACTTTTTTTTGCACAGTTTTACCAAAAATATTAACAGCAAAACTTAGGTGAATATATATTTAAAACAGCCAGATTTCCAGCTAATTGAAATTTTAAAATTTTTCCAGATCTAGCTATAAAATACCTATGTTGGCAACAGTGGACCCACTTAGCTCTTTGTAAGGAACAGTTATAATTTATTACAATGGCAGCACTGTGCCGTCTCATCTCAGCTCAAAAAGTTGCCATCACTGATAAAAATTGCAAATCTAAAAACGCAAAATACAAATCAATCAAAAATTAATAAATTTGTTGAAAATTAAAATTTAGAAAGTAGACAAAATTAAGTTTAACATTTTAATAAAGGTTTAAAGTTCGTCCAGGCTTCGGTAAGAGATGTTAGAAAACTTAAATTAAAAAAAAAATTATGCAAAAAACTAAAAAGTCTAGCAAAAAAAGTAATCCGAAAATGGGTACAAAAATTAAGAATACCCATTTTTGGCAGAGTACTTATTTTTGTAGGTACAAAAAATCAAAATAGATCGGAAACTTTTACCGGATGGGCAACGTAAAGCCAACTTCAGTAATGTGAAGAAATTTTTTACACACATCGTTCGTTTTTGGACTTAAGTCATTTATTTGCAGCATGGATTTATCCGCTGACTTTGCTAATATAGTTAATGAATTGGAAAATTCCATATTACATTCCACCCCGTCAACATCCTGGGATGGCGATTCAATCTTAAACAAAACGATCGTCATACCGAGCTTTGGGGATGAAAGTCCTTTATTGCAACTGGAGCAGAGCAATCAGAGTCCAGTTACACCAATTAATAGAGGGCAGCCGCATTACCACAGAAATTCCCGTATAGTTAATCAGCCATTCCGTCGTATTTAAAATGTGATTAATAATAAACAGTCATAAATATTTTTACATTTTTCTTTTGCACTTATTCGCCTTTTGATTTATTGGGCAACTCTGGGCCCAATTTAAATTCAAGTAAATTTAATTTGTTATATGCAAAATAATATTCTAATTAATTAGATAATTAGCCCACTCTAATTTT